>NC_060274.1:121499600-121799600 GCF_021613505.1 Equus quagga | reverse complement strand
GCGGAGCGTGCCGAACTTAACGACTAGGCCAGCAGGGCTGGCCTTCACATGAGTTCTCCTCTTAGAGCTCTTCAAAAAATTGCTTTAACCTCTCTTAGCAACATGTGTCTAACAATGTTTATGATCATCATAGCCCGCCCTTGGATTTACCCTCTCTGAACTTCATTTTCCTCATCTGTAAGTTGCAGATAAAAAGCTGCACTTGGTGCACTGGAAGTGCTCAGATAATGTCTTGAATAAATGAGAATCTCCATCTCAAATATCACTTCTTTGCATAGCATCTCCCAGGCAAAGCTCGTTCATTCCTTTCTCTTTCACTCACTAAGATTTATTTATTTTAGAAATGTTTGCATTGCCTTTTTTATAATCTTGTTTATTTTTACAAAATAACCAGTGTCAATGGGGCCAGGCCTCTTGGGGATGTCTGTGGTCTCCCCATCACCAAAGAATTCACCTGCCACTTGAATATATGTACAACCCATCCTGGCTCCATCCTCATTAGCTCCTGCCTCATGCTTCCATTCTACCCACTGCGCTTGACTACATACACATCTTTCTCTTTACTGAAATGTGAAGTCCTTGAAGGCAGAGACACTCATCTTTGTATCCCTGGTGCACACCACAGAGCCTTGGTAAATATCTGTCAAGCAAATGAATGCAGATGGCACCTGAAATGATTTTAAGTATGACACAAAAGCCAGCCTGGTAAAGTTGTGAAGTTATCTCATTCTGCCTCTCAGCAGGCCATGAACTAACCACTTGAATTAAGGCATTTGCTAATTGTTCAAATCATGACATCTCTCTTTTTGCATCTTAAAACACTAACAAGGTGGGAGAGGAAAACCTGATCCACTTTATTGACAGAATAATAAAAGAAAAGGGGATGAAAATTTCTTGAATAATTACTATGTGTTAGAATTTTAACTATATAACATACAACTTCTCTTTGAGGTAGATATGGTTATCCACATTTTACGTATGAGGAAACTGAGGCCAAAAGGCTAAAGAACTGAGTTCATAGAGCTAGTGAGCAGTAGAGGCGAGGTTTGACCCTGGGTCTGCCTCACAGACCTCACCATGACAGGGCTCATATTTTTCAGAAAGATGCCTCCTCCGTAAAAGCACTTGAGCAGAACCGCCACGCAGGAGCAGAGGGCACAAGTGCTTCCCACCCTTGCTTTCCAGTGCTTGGAGGCATCACAGGCCTCCCCCAGGATTCCTTTACACTCTGTCTACCAGCTCAAAAGAGCCACTAAATTAGCTTGCAGAGGTAAAATGGGCAAGAAACTGGGACAAGTGGCCCCATCTACCCCCACCTGACATGAGAAGAGTTGAATGATTGAATTCCACCAATTTGCCAGCTTTTACTTTGTAGTCTTAAGTCTTTTCAGCTATGGAGAAAAGCTGGTAGGACATCAGTGAAAGCAACAGAATATTAAATACCTAATTCTCATCCTTACTTTTAGGAAAGAAAACAGTTTGAGATAATGGATGAAAACTGTAAAATCTATGTTAATGTTTCTCATATTTTTTAAGTTCTTCTATTTCCCTAAAATATGAAAACCCAAAAGTCGGGCTATGTCTTTGTGTCTCCTAATATACCTCATATGAAATTTCCCTGGAACTGAAACTTAACCAGTCCTCAGTGGCCAATATTCTTATTGTCATTAGACTACAGCTGTCCTTAAAACAATTGATGATAATGGCTTTGAAGCAAATAGATGAGACACAACTTTTACATTCAGACAGAGCAAGCAATTTTAGGTTATGTTTATCATACATCATCTGATTGCTTATAATTTTACACATAGCTATAATTTTTATTCTTGTCTCTGGTTAAAAATAGGGCTTCTGAATGACTGGTTGTCTTAGAACAACTCTGGTTAGCTCAACAAGCATGGTTAGCTCTACTGTACGCTCTGCAAACAAAGAGGGGGGAAAAATGGAATCTGATTCTTCAGGCAGCCAAAGTTTTGGGCAAGTCCTCTGGGGTAGAAATGAAGAAGTAATTTGTGAGGGAGTGACATCATCAAGGAATCGCAGTCTGACTGGGAACTCAGCAGGGCACAGATCTGCCTGATTCAGGACCCCAAACAATGAGCTTTGCCAGTCTTCGCGCCTGTCTGGGCAGGGAACCTAATTCATAGCCTTGTCAACTGCTGAGGATCGCTCCCATTCCTGTCCAGCCGGGAAGCCTGGCCTGAGCACCTGGGAAGCTGTTTAGCCCAGCAGCACTCAAGTTGAGAGCCCAGCCAGCAGCTCTGCCGTTTGCAGAGCCAGGATGGTGGCCCCATTTGTTTGGAGAACTTGGTGCACAGTTCTGCCTGAGTCAGGACCCCAAACAACAAGCCATGCTAGCCTTGAAACCTGTTCTGCTGTTGCACCTGGAAGAGGAAGCTAATTCACCACCCCACCCACGGCTGAATATGGCCTCCGGCCCCGCCTGACCAGGAAACCTAACCAGAGCTCCCAGGAATCTGTGTAGCCCGTCCTGCAGCCCCACTTACAGTAGCGCTTGAGCAGCGAGCACAGCTAGTGGCTTTCCCCATCTGCAGGGCAAAGCCATATAAATAATCCTGCCATTTGCGACAACATGGATAGACCTTCGGGGCATTGTACTAAGTGAGATAAGTCAGACAAATGTCAGAGAAAGACAAATACTGCATGATGTCACTTTTATGTGGAATCTAAAAAACCAAACTCATAGAAAAAGAGATCAGATTTGTGGTTAGCAGAGGCGCAGGAGGGTGGGCTGAATTGTGTCAAAGTGTTCAAAAGGTGTGAACTTCCAGTTATAAGATAAATAAGTACTGGGGATGTAATGTACAACATGGTGCCTGTAGTGAACCATGCTGTGTGGTATATTTCAAAGCTGGTAAGAGAGTAGATCCTAAAAGTCCTCATCACAAGGAAAAAGACATTTTTGTAACTATCTAAGGTGATAGATGTTAACTAAATTTATTTTGGTAATTGTTTCGCAGTATATATGTATGTTGTCATGTCCTGTACACCCTAAACTTATGCAGTGTTATATCTCAATTAAATCTCAAGAAAATGAAGAAAAATAATAAAAACAGAATTTGCTTTTCTCCTACCTGGGGGAAGTTGTCTCTGCCAGTCTTACGTATTTTATTTCATGATGACCCTCAGACATTCGAGGAGGATGGAGTTCAGTCATCATTCCAAGTATTTTCCTCAAAAAGAAAAAAGATTTTTTTCACCTAAGGAAGATTTTAAGGTTTTGTCTAAAAGCATGACTCCTTGTCTTGAAGAAAATATACTCCAAAATAATTGTAGTGACATAGTAAATTGAATTCCCTGATTTTGTGTTTCAGCTTATTCATCTTAGTTTTCTGTCATTTTCTTGTACTTTCCATAAAGTTGGCATAATCAGATGCATTTAACTGTACCTTTAATTAATAGTCACTGTATTGTTAGGGACCGAATGTGTGTGTCCCTCCAGCATCCACATATTGAAGCTGTGACCCCCAGTGTGATGGTCTTTGGAGCCCTCTGGGAGAGAATTAGGGTTGGAGTGGGACAAGGGTGGAGCTCTCATGCTGGGATTAATTAATAAAATAGGAAGAGACAGGAGAGCTCTCTCTGTATCATGTGAGGATACAGCAAGAGGGCAGCTGTCTGAAAGCCAGAAGAAGGTTCTCACCAGAACCCAACCATGATGGTACCCTGATCTTGGACTGCCCAGGCTCCTCAACTGTGAGGAACCAGTGTCTGTCTGGGGTTTTTTTTAAAGATTGGCACCTGAGCTAACATCTGTTGCCAATCTTTTTTTTTTTCCTTCTCCCCAAAGCCCCCCAGTACATAGTTGTGTATGCTAGTTGTGAGTGCCTCTGGTTGTGGCATGTGGGACGCCGCCTCAGCATGGCCTGACAAGTGGTACCATGTCTGCACCTGGGATCCAAACCCACAAAACCCCAGGCCGCCAAAGTGGAGCACACGAACTCAACCACTCGGCCACGGGGCCGGCCCCCAGCGTCTGTTGTTTAAACCCCTAGTCTATGGTATTTTTTTATAGCAGCCCAAAGCCAACTAAGACAAGTTTCATAACTGGTCTTGGCGGAACTTTAAACATTGCAAAATAAAATAACGTAATTTACAAGTATGGATAATAATGGCTTTCCTTAAAGAAATGTTTCCTGCAAAGAAAAAATTATAGCTTCTTATGCCCTAATAAAACCATTTCAATTCTTGCCCCATTTAAGAATTACAGTGCAACAATGTCTTAGAAAAACCAATATATGTCAAGTAAGCATCTACCCCTGATCATCTGAAATCCATAGTCTGCCTTGAGAAAATCAGAAAGGAATTTATGTGCAACTACAAACTAGAGAAATAATTTTGTACTTTAAGCCCAGGTAAGAGCTAGGATTTTAATCTAATCAGTTTCCAGAATCTTAGAACACATTATTTCAAGTTCAGGTGGGGTGCGCATACCTTGTTCTTCACTAGGGAGTTCCACTGTAAAGCTGGCAGGCCTCCTAAAGCATCCTACGTTGCCGTTATGAATAAATGTTCTGAAATGTTCAAACTGCTCCCCAGCTCTTCCCCTGTTGGCTGTTGGGAAAACCTCGAAACCCTAGGCCTGGGGTGGATGGCAGGAGGTGCCTGCTGTGCACCCAGATTCCAGGCAAGGCCATCTTTCAGGAGAGCCAAGGCTTCTTCTCAACAGGTTCCAAGTTGACTTTGCTGTGAATCCTGCCACAATCACCACCCTAACCCACTGTCTATGTAATAAGTGTCTGGACTTGTATATGTAATTTATGTGCATATTAATATTATTAATATTAATATCATTTAGAAACTTCATCTCAGAATGGTTCCAGATTACTGAAGAGGCAAGAGCCTCTTATAGTGAATTGCACATTCAGGTAATATTCACATGAGGCCCACTCTGTATTCCTGTATAGTTTTACTTTATAACTTCGTGTTTGCATTAGTAAAGGCGTTGACAACTATGAAAAATAATTTGAGTTTTAATAAGTAAACTGTGTGAACCAGTAATATTGATCGTATATTATCCTGTAGTACTTTTTCAGAATTTTTAAATTGCCTTTTCACGATTTCCTTAGGAAGATAACGGGCTCCCTCTAGTGGGAAGTGAGCATTAGAATTGAATTATTTCCCCAAAGCAGTGTAGCTTCTTAGTCACCCTCTGAAGGAAAGGGGGCCTCTTCTGACTCTGACAGTGTGGGCTCCATAACATTTAGTTTTCTCTTTGAATTTTAGCAAAGAAAATAACATTGATTATCCAGGAATGTTTATAGGGCAGTCTTGAGTTTAGAATCAGGTTGATGATGTGAACCCAATCTGCCTAGGCGTTAGCTTCGTCCAGTATATTTATGTAATTTATAAATACATAAATTCTAATTATAAAACTTAACTCGTAAGCCTTTACTTTGATAATTGAGTGGTTTTTAAAGGATTCTCTCATTTCGTGTGCTCATGTTAGAGCTGCGCGTAGGTGGCTTGCCCACAATTGTGTATCTGGAAGTCTGCTTTGACTCTGAGTTCCTATTAGTTTTACAGAAAGTAAGCCCTGTTCACTTTGGCTTTTCCTACTTTATAAGAAAAAAATGACTAAAATCCCATGCTTTTTTGAGGTAATTAGCTTTCTGCCCCATACCATTTATGCTTGAAGCTAAAACTACATCTTACAGAGTTTAATAACTTATGTAAAATGTTAATTCTGAATCATCAAGAAAAATTAAAATTGTACCCAGGCAGGGAAGTAAATAGCACATTACAGCAATGGCTTTTGGTTTTATAATCAGTAAGAAAAAAAACGTTTAATGAAATCTAGCATTGAGAATGGGCTATATCCCCAAATGGTAAATAACCAGTAACCAACTCCAGGAAGAGTGGTTATGGCAAGTTATAGAAATTTTCAGTTTTAAAACCCCGTATCACATGTTGTACCTATTCCACATTTTATATATCTTCTATCAAAGCGTGTACTTACTTGCTTTTTGGTAACTGTTGACAATGACATTCTACTGGAAAAAGGTTGGCTCTCACTAAATATATCTATTTTTAATTTTCTTACAGCAAATCATATGCTTAGTTTTGGAACACTGGTCAGTACTTCCAATACCTACGATGGATCTGGTATTGTGACCGTGGAAACGGACCATCCGCTCCTCTGGACCATGGCCATCAAAAACTAACACAGCCACCGGCATCCTCAGCTGTGCCTCTGACTTACCTCATTTGCCAATGACTTATTGCTCAACAAGAATGGTTCACTGTGGTTTGCAGGAATCTAGAACTCTCCATGGGAAGTCTGCTAGTTTTAAAGATGTTAATATTTAAATAATCCAGGGGACATTATAAATGACAGATCTCTGTTTTACAGTGAGGAGGGGAAATCATTATTTGTTAAGAAAGGAAATAAGCTCTGTTACATTCAGTTGGAAAACTAATGTGGATCATTCCACTATAAAATGCAGCACTGGTTATTCTTATGTTATTAATCATTCCATTTATCCTAGGAAATTGGTTTTAATTTTGAAGCTGAGAAAGCTCTGTTGAGGGTCCTTGGTGTCCAGGATGTAAACCTCCCATCCTTAAATGCTTATCATCAAGGGCTACTTCTGAGTGTCTATTAATATTAGATTCCTCTATATAATATAGAAAGGAAATTCTTCCAGATTGGAATGTTAGAAGTACACCATTTCACTCTGGCCTTATTACTGTGTTGGGTGTTGTCTTTTAGGAATACATCCAGAATCATTGACCTAATTATTAAATTTGAAACAGGTAGTTATGTAAGCTATAGGTGAAAAGAGAAATGACACAAAAGATAAATGACAGTCCATAAAGCTCTACTAACGTATTCACCCCAAACTCAGCTTCTGAAGTCAGTGTGCTGGGCTTTAGTGGAGTGACAGATCCAAGTTGCCCTCATCATAATTACAATCTGGACTGAAAATGTTATGCAGAGGAAACTTAAGCATAAAAATCGAATTGTTTCTGACATACCTCAGACTGAAAAAAACCTTAGTTCATAGACCACAAGGTTACCAGATTACCAGATTACCATGGGTTTTGCAATCCATGGGGATGAGTGAACACAGTGTATAAGGAGCCTGGTCTGAAAGCCTGCGTTCCTGTCCCTGTGCGGCCATCCATCTCAGTTCCCTGAACCCCCCTCCTCAGCCAGAAAAGGGAAGCGGCTGGATGGATGTGCCTGAGGTGCCTCCCCACACTCAGATGCCAGACACCGACGCTAGGCTGTCATTAGGCAGATAATGCCCAGTTACTAAACCATCTGGGGCACTGAAACGTATTCGCATTTCTTTTATGATGAGACCCTCTTCTATCCTCTTACCCTTTTCCATCTTGTTTACCAAACCGAATGTTGCCACACAAACCATGAAGTAAGAACCTGCCCAACGTGGTTCCATACCCACAGTCCCCGGGTTGCTGTAAGGAAACGGACCAGCAGCTCTTTTCTTCCTGGTGCTACAGCAGAGGCAGCATCAGATTGTAAGTGGAGGATGAAAGCAGGGTCAGCTGAACTAGCATGCAATTGTGAACAGTTAATCATTAGAAATAATTTTTAAATATTTATGCAAATATATGTGAGATTGAAATCTGGAGCTCAAATAAAAATATTTAACTATCAGTGTGCATGTCTGTGGTCAGTTTTTAAGGGAACAATCCATTGTCTCAACTGTGTTTCATTATCACCAATCTCTCATAATCAATGCTTCTGTATAAGAAAAGGATTTGCTCGAAGGATGATTGATAACTACAGTACCTCACTCATCTGATTTCAGATAGCAGCCCAGTGCCTTTATTACTTTCTCTAATCTCCATGGTGGTTACTCTCCAGCTCACATGTGCCAGGTGTCTACACTTCATCTCTCTGGACTGCAGCCCCATCCATAAAATAGGGATTCTAGGTGGCACCCCATAGTACCTTGTAGGACTTGCAAAGGACAGACAGATAGATTACTTTCAAAGATCTCTATAAGCTGGAGGAAAAAAAACCAATAGAAAGAAGATTGGTGGAGGAAGAACCCTGGGGAGCAAGAGAAGGGATGGGAGGGGCCAGCCCTGTGGTGCAGTGGTTAAGTTCACACGTTCCACTTCGGCAGCCTGGGGTTCGCTGATTCAGATCCTGGGTGCGGACCTACGCACCACTTGGCACGCCATGCTGTGGCAGACGTCCCATGTATAAAGTAGAGGAAGATGGGCACAGATGTTAGCCCAGGGCCAATCTTCCTCAGCAAAAAGAGGAGGATTGGTGGCAGCTGTTAACTCAGGGCTAATCTTCCTCAAAGAGAAAAAGAAGGGATCAGAGCACAGGTGAGAGTCCCAGATTAGATGGTCAGTGCTATAGCAGAGCCCAGTTCTAGGTCCTTCTGCATCTGCTCAGCACAGGAGCAGAGCCCAGAGCTTCTGTCCATATACTGCCTACTTTCCCATTCACAGTCTGATTTCCCATTCACAGTAGAAAGATCAGTCAAGCTCCACTCCTTCAACTCGGAACCTCCAACAGAAAAACACCTAAGACCTCCACACCACTGCCCAAACAATACCTGCACCAAAAGGAGCTGGAGAGGAGCGAAGGAGAGGGGTCACGTGGCGTGGCACTCTCAGCACTAGTCCTTTCTACTGCACTTACTTAGAAGTTTGAGGCTCAGCCATTGTATAGTCATCACTGGAAATGTGTTATATACATAGAAAAGAAGTATGTCCATTGTTTTATAATTTTACTACAAAAGAAAGCATGTCCTACTTATCCTGAAATTCTTATCAGTGTTAATAAGTGGATACTTAGCAAGAAGAATATACTTTGCTGCTTAGTAAGCATTGAGGAAAAATTTAAAAAATCATTGAGATTTATCCCACATTACCACCTATGTATCACACTGTAGCCATTGGAGGTCCGTGGAAGGGTTTCTCTTAAAGGATAGGGCACCCCTCCCAATTCCTGCCAGGCTACTGAAGAATTAGGTACTGGTCTTATCGTAACAGCTAGATCTTAAGTTAGCATGAAGGAAGCCATCTTAGGGAAAGGAAGCGACATTGTAACTATGACCCTGACTCACTAGTCTCTGTGAATACATTCTAGCTGGCAGATAGCCAAGATGATTAAGCATCTCTTGCTTTTACAAAATGTATGATCTGCTAGTTCTATGACTCTTGCTTCCCTATATCTCTGAGCTGTGATAAGACAACTTTGTTCTCTGAGTTCCCCAGGAACATGATGACCTCCAGAAAGAAAAACTCTGTGTTGGTACCATCATGAATGACAGAAGAAAGAGAAAATGTGGCACCTTGAGGTTTGTCACACCGGATAGTCGACATCCCTAACCCCACTCCCTGCCTGCGCATTTCCCTTATATAACTGCTCCAAGGGTCTGTTTGATTTTAAGATGGTTCTTCGGGACACTAGTTGCCGTCTTCCGATTATGCTGGCTAATCGTATAAACTTTCCTTTCTCAACCACTGGCTCGTTTGCAACTGCTTGGCACCAGATTGCAGCAAGCAGAACGAGCCCCTTTTTGCTTGGTTACATTATTATTTGACCCCTTTCTATTCCTTAAAAATACTTAAGTACAATTTTTCTCTTTAGGTATTTCCTTATTAGATCATTTAAGTAAGCATCCATTTGTTATTTTTATATGAACACTCTGAGTCTGCAGATAGGATCTCAGGTGCACCAGTGCCCTTTCTGATCCCCAGCCCCCCCTCTGCCACGTCCAGTTCAGATCCTGACCTCCAGCTTGCAGCCATAAGAGACACTGGAAGTTGGGCCCTGCTAGGAAAGTGCCCTGTGTTCCTTGGCCCTTTTGACTTCAACCTTTCTTCTTTACATGGGTCAGATATATAGCTTTTATAAATCTGGGGGCGGTCCCCCAAGAATGGCATCTGGCTCCTAAATCACTGACTAGTGAGAACATGCTATGATGACTTCAGGCAGCAGGGCAAATCTGAAAATGGCTGCAGACTGAAACCCCGGCTGGAGTCCCAGTGACTATGATGTGTGCTAAGTTGTGTGTGTGGTCCAAGGCATTGGGAGGGCACCACATTCCCAGACATAGGTTGGGCACAGTGATACGTCCTCATTCCTTGATTTCTGCTAAGCAGACAGAGAGCATTTTCTCTTGGGATGGGAACTGGGGCCATCCACTAGTTACAGAGGTTCACTCAGAGCAAGGAGGAGGTGGCCCTGGCGGCCTGGGTGTTCATAACGGTAACTGCTTAAGCACTTCCGTCACGCTTCCGTATGTGTGGAATGCATTTTAAACAGACCTGGCTGACTACTCCTGCTCAAATTCATGCCTTCAGAGCTTTACTTGAACAATCAAAGTAAAGCAGCACATGGACTTGATCTGACGGAGACTGATGACAGGCACCAAGGCAGGAAGCAGTAAGAAACTGTGCTCTCTCCCCTCAGGCTCCGTGCTCATGAAAGGAGTGTGGTCTGAGTGGTGACTCTCAAGCTATATTGACCATGACCCTCTAGGAATACATGATGCCTTGTGACATAGTCCACACATACACAAAAACATGCACGTTCTCTAATATTTTATTCTAAATTGAAAAACACCCAGAAATCTATTCTAAGTTGAAAAAACACACCAAAGGGTAAAGTAAAATGCATAAAGAGACTTTTTGAAAATGTGTGTGTTTGTGCAAGAGTTCTGCATTGAGCATACACTTCTTTCCTAAGTTTAAGACAAACTGAGTATAATTTACCAATTTATCACTTAATAATAATAGTTTTTATTCTTATATATGTGCTAAGAGAATAACCTCCCAATGACAGCAGGCTGAGTGTGATCCTATTTGGGAATAATAAAACCAATTTAACCTCATTAGGAATGGGGCAGAGGGGGGAGCTAGATTATTTAAATTGTGTCTGAAGCATTCTACTCAGAATAAAATAAATTAGCCTTATACCTGGGGGAGATTAAAATTGAAGCCACAGGTCAAGGCAGTCCCAGGGTGTCTGTATATACAGAATGGAAAATTCCTGGCACATACAGTACAAGTTTGCCCTCCCTTGCCCACAGCAGATTTCACTTATCAATCATGGTTTTCTTTTTTGATTAGCTGCAGCCTGTGCCTCATCTCAAAACAATTCTCCAGGCAGCCATGATCAATTATTCTCCATTGGCTTGGCACCCCTGGTGGCTCAGAGCTAATGGGAGATCCTGCCACTGTACACAAAACACCTACAGTTCCATCCTGGGAAAGAGGTCATGGCAACATCATTCTTCTTCAGGGGGAATGAAGGACGTGTTCCCCGTGTACTTAATTCCACCACTGAAAGCAAGGGCTTTGTATACAGCAAAAGAAAAACTAATACCATCCCTCCCAACGGCTTGAAAAACATAAACAGGGCCCTGAGATACCCACAGTTGAGAGACAAGAAATTTCTCAGAATAGAGCCATAGCTTATCCCTGAGAACAAAGAAATCTAAGATATATAATACTGTGTTAGTCCAAAGGTTGAAAAGGGTTTTTTAGCTAACAGCAAAAGGAATCAATAAGATTACAAATAATACCTTAAATATTTCTTTCTTTTAAAATTACCTTTAAACCCAAAAGACTAGTGAGTATTTAATAGTCAGTTTATATTTTTGAACAATAAACATGGGAAATTATGAGTGTAAAATTCTGCAGGAACTGAGCATAGTCTCATCTGAATGGCAGAATTAATTTTGTGCATAGTTGCTTAACATTCTGAATCCTCTGCCAGAATATCAACCCCTTGGGAGCATGGACTTCATGTTTCCTGTTATCTGCTGTATCCTCTTTCTTAGAATAGGGCCCTGTTGTCAGCACATGTGCAAATAATATTCATGTAGTACCACTGGTACATTAGCTAACCTCCCCACTTGAACCCAGGCCCAAGGACTATACTGTTTGGCTTCCCTAGTCCCTGGAAATGATTGCTCTTTTCCTTCCTCCATCCCTAACTATCCAGGCTTTAAAGCAGATATGCGAAAGTTTCCCAAGTGCCCTCATTCTAGATGGATAGACTGGTATATATGTTTGCTCACTCACATTTCTGAAGAAGGAAGTAATGTTCACAGCACCAAGGCTGGGCTTAAAGACGTCATTCCAGGCAAATTACAGCAAGTAAGCAATCAAGGAAAATCAGAAGGCCAAGAAATTGTAAGGGGCTTGAAATGCACAGATAAGGGAAAATGAAAGCCATGAGGCGAGTAATGACAGAGGTTTGGGAGATTGGGATGGACTAAAAGAATCAAGATCAAAATAAATGTGAAGAGCACATCTGATTGGCCTGACTTACTGGGGAAAACGCAAAAATAAGAGGTTAAAGAAATTTTTCTGAGTTGGAAATCTTGTAGCTGGAGCTATTTCCACCTTTGGAGGTTCAAGGAATGACCCTGGCAGTCATGAGTTGATACAGACTACCCCAAAAATAAGAGTTGTTTTCAAACACTTGAAGACCATGGCATTTGATTCTGATATTTTGTTTATTTGTGTTTACATCTATTTGTTCCTCAGATTAAACCTTTAACATGCATATGATATTAGCCTGAGGAGTCTAAAACCATAAAAAAAATGTTATCTCCAACTGAATCAGCCACACTAAACCTCATTATTTGTGATTTTAATTAAGCGTTCTCTATCAATAAATCGCCCTGTTAACTAACTTTTTAAAAAGTATAAAGGTCACAAAAGAATTCACTTTTTATTGAAAAAATTTATCTCATTCAAAAAACTTCTCCAAAATATGTGAAGGACATAGAGTAAGGGATTTCTTAGAATAATGTAGAGGTTTTACTTTTTTTGGCTATAGGAAATATTAAATGTCTATCAGTTCTCTCTACTGTATCAACTTCATTAATTTAAGAAATACTTTTCACTCTCCTTTTCATTCCCTATTCATGAGGAAAATTTCCTAGGTCCCAGTGGTCAGCACATTCTGCCTTTTTATTTGCACTCCTTAAAATTCAGGGAAGCCTACATGAATAATGAGATGAGAAATGGTGCAGAAAGTTGTTGGGATAGCTTTTAGTCAGTGAATTTATTATGCATATTTTAAAGTTGACCTTTTAATCCAAGTTTTTATTCAATTCTATTGCAAGGAATTGAGCAACATGGTCACTTTGAATATTTGTATGCCAGTGGCATTGAACAATGAGTTTCACGAGGAAAAAGTCACAGATTAAATCACGAAGATGCCAGTATATTCTTTTTAAGGCTAAATGGAGGTAAGATAGAGACTTTTTTAGCAGAAACAGTTTTCCACAGAAAGAAAAATTTGCCCTAAATTTTAAGAAGATATGTAAATCATTTTCATATTTTCTCTAGATTAATGTTGCTAGTAATTGTGTATCCATATAAATACACAAATAATGTTAGTCACATTGATGCTATTGTTATTCATTCTTGTTTTCAGGAATGAAGAGCTTTCCACAAGTTGCTCTAAAGGCTTAACCTTTCTCTTGGGTAGAGGTGAAATGTACTAGCGCTGATATTCATAGCATTGAAATAAGGGGATGAGCCGAATGGATTGACTACAGAGAATCAGGAGTTATTATGAAGCCCCAAGTTACTGGAGTTTCCACTTACTCAGATTCTAGCCTACTCAAAACATCCCCTATACCAGGACCTTCTGCAGACCTTATGGGAGGCCCATTTCCCCTTAATGTACAGAAGAATCCCCCAACAATTTTGCCATCCAGCAACCACAAAATGAACCCACTCCCTCTTGACATGGCAAGCTCCCTGGTGTTCAGTCCAAGGCTGGACAAACACTTGTGGGATCTGGCCTCCAAATTAATCCCCAAGATTCTACGCTGAGTCACTCCCCAGGAAATTCAACATTTTACACCTAAGTGAAGTTAGAGGGCAAGGATAGGTGCTGCCTTCTAGATTGGTGCTCCTCAGCTAAAATCATCAGAAGCACTCTTAACTTTGTATTTTTTACAAACGCATTCTTAGGGCCTCATCGAAATTGACTGCTATCACATCTGCTCGTCAGGTTTCTAGGTTGCAGATTTGCGGCTGGTGACGCGTTTGACCCGGGGAAGAAGGAAGACAAAGAATGTAGGTGAAATGAATTTCCCTGGTTTGATGAGAGTTCCAAAGTCCGAGCAGGAGACTAATCCTGTGCTGTTTCCTCACCAATGAGTTAACTTTCAATAAAGCAGAAAACCCAGTGAAATGAGAGATTCCAAGTTGACATATTGCTGTCCTTAAACACAAATTTGTGTGCCTACGGCAAGGCAGACACTGGGGTACAGTGATGCCCTCACAGGCTTACATTATAATTAAATGACGGAGAGACAAGAGAGAGAAGTGGGGAAAAGGAAGGAAGAAAAAAAGGAAAGCTACATGGGAATGGAGACAACAAAAACTGCAAAAAGAGGCCAAAAATGGGACATTCACTTTGGGCAAATGAGATGGGGAAAGAAGAGAGGAAAAAGAGAGGACAGTTTGCTTCTCTTTTCTAACTCATTTGGAATTCTAATGAACATTATCTTCAACTCTTAATAGCACAGCAGAAAATGGACTTTTATGAATCCACTAAAATCCCTATATGTAAGAAAAACTAAATCGTCACATTTTAATAAAAACATTTTCTGACATTATAAAGACATTCACACAAACAGGCCCAGAGAGACACAGAGATGCAGGCGCAGTGAGATTCCCAAAGGCACTAATAAATATGAGTACACAGACAGACAGGCCTGGGAAGACAGATGGACAGAGAAGCGGGCAAAGACTCACACACTCACGTGACATCCACCAGCAGGGAGACCCTCAGCGTCTGATCCATTCCGTATTTCCTCAGACATTGAGAGAAAACATTTATTTTATTATTCCAAAATGCAAATTTTTTTTCTTTATAGGCAAAATTTCAGCTTTTCAGTCAGTCATGTATTCATTCAACAACCACTATCGAGGATCTTCTTCTTAAATTCCATTTCAATTATTATAATCACACCCTTACTTATACCCTCAAGTCTCTTGTTGTGCTCACTTGGCAAAGCCAAAATTCTGTTTAAACCAACTGTCTGCCTCCTCTGCACCTGAAAACAGCTGGAGAAAAACACAACCATGATGACTGACCTCACTTGAAATTCAATATATACATACATGCATGCATACCATTCTGTAAGTGGCCTCCTAACGATACCCGGCAATCATACTACACACTTGTAATTCATTCACCCTACATCATCATTTTTCCTCTCCCTTGGATCATTCTTATACAAATAGACACATTCTTCTATAGACCCCACTTCCTCTATCAGCCACCACCTCATTTCTTTATTCTCCTTTGCAATTCTCTCCTTTTAAAAGTTGTCTAAATAAATGCACTCTTTCTAACTCTGCTCCTCCCATTTCTCTCTCAAACCCACTCTGGTGATGCTGTGGCCCCACCACTCCACCAAACTACTGTCTTTAAGGACACCGATGGCATCCCTGTTGCTGAAGCCAATGATGAAGCCTCAGTCCTCACGTACTTGACCTATCAGGACTATTTAACACACTGATCACATTCTGCCCTTGACTGCAGGACACCACACTCTCCTGGTCTTACTCCTGCCTCACTGGTGCCTCTTCTCTGTATGCTGTACTGGTCCCTCCACTTTTCCTCCAGCCTTTCAATGTACAGCTCCTGCGTCAGTCCTCACTCTTTTCCTTTTCACAGTGTCTGCTCGCTTTCTTAGTGATCTCATCTAGTACTTACCACCTCAGACAACATCTGTATGGAAACCCACATATTAAATTGTCCACTTGATATCTCCACTCTGATATCTCAGAGACTTTTCACACTCAACATGTTCATCACCAAACCTGTGCTGTTCCCCAAAAGCCTGCTCCATCTACTACCTTCCCATCTCAGTGATGGCAGACCCATCCCTACTGTTGCTCGGGCCCAGATCCTTGAGTCATTCTTGTCTCCTCTTTCTCTCACAATTGCGAGCTCTACTTTCAAAGCATATTTAGAATCTGACCACTTCTCACCATCTCTGCCATTATCACCCTGGTCCAAGCTACTATTCTCTCTCACGGGAATCATCACAATCAGCAACCAATTGTCCCTGCTTCTACTGTCCTCCTCCCCCGACTGTTCTCTGCACAGTTGCCATGTCCAGTCATGCCATTTCTCTATCCCTGCAGTGGCTTTGGGAAAATGCCAAGTCTTTCCAAGGGACCAGAATGCCCAGATGATCCAGCCCACTCTCCCGATGACCTCCTTCTAAATTTATACTCTCCCCCTGCTGACTCCGGTCAAGCTTCATGGGCTCTTTGCTATTCTTCAAACACACCCAGCACACTCCTGCCTGCGGGCCTTTGCTCTGGCTGTTCTGTCTGTCAGGACTGCTCCTCCGAGACATCCGCCAGGCTAGCACTCTTGTCATTTTCAAATCATTTCTCAACTCTCACCTTCTCAACAAAGCCTACATGGAGCATGCTATTTAATAAAGAAACATGCCCAACTACCAAACTCCACCCCTCCCCATCCCTGGCACTTTCAGTCCCTCTTACTTTGCTTTACTTTTTTTTTCAAATAATTTATCACCTTCTAGCATACCATACAATTTACTTATTTATTATGTTATCTCTTCCTCCTGCTAGCACGTAATCTCCAAGAGGGCTGGGATTTTTGTTTTATTCGCTGACGTATCCCAAGCCCCTAGAGCAACGCCTGGCACATGGTGGATTCCCACATTCAACAAACGCTGAGAATTTACCACGTGCAAGCACTGGGAACTGAGCGCCGAGTTAAGACAAACATGCTGCCCGCCCCCTTGGAGCTGACAGTCTAATTCTTACTATTTCCTGGAGACAGCTAATTTTTAGAATCTTCAAAAGGGAGTGGAAAAGCATCACGAAGGATTGCATCAGACACCCTCACAGCACTGTAAATGCTCAGCTGAACCAGCGGAATCCAATGACTGAAACAGACACGGTAACTGTGCGCCTTGGGTTTCAGGCTTCAACTCTATCCCATGCAATTGAGAGACTACACACCAGGACTCCAAGGTTCCTCAGCCTAGTATGCAAACCAGAATTTGCCCTAATGACACTAGATATAATTAATGATGAACAAAACAAACCACCTCAGACACTACGTCATTCTAGTCTTGCAATAACTCCTCCCCTAAGTAAAAAGACATGCTCCAAATGAAAATATCTCCATTTAAAAAACTTCCCCTGACATGGTAATCAAGTCTTATGCTTTACGCAATAATTAGCTGGACTGAAACCCTTCCATGCCCATTTTTCTGCAGTTCTGGCAGCAAATTGATAACCTCAGGCAATTTTTAATTAGCACTCTTTAAAAATGGTTTGCTAAATTAGTCAACTATGAAATAACCTCACCCAAATGATTAAGTTCAAATTGCATTTCAAATCCATCACCTGTTTTTACTGTATGAACATACCGTCACTCCAGGATTGTTAATTACACTGTTTACCGGCCTGTGTTTTAATCCATGCACAGAACAGTGAGCAGCAAGTGCCAGCTGGCCTGTCTCTATGCTGCTGTTTCAAGTGGCCTGCCAGCCATTTGGTGTTGACATTTCTATTACCAGCAATAGCTCTGGCTCCATCCTTAACCCAGGAGAGAGAGTATTTCAGATGAGCCTCCTTATGTCCAGGTAAGTCACCTGTGTTGCTCAACGTAAGGGAAGCTAGGGCCTGCTTTAGTAAGGACTTTCTTGTGGCCATGCTTAATGGGCATGGCAGCTGTGCCATTCCTTCCTCACACCCTTCACATCTGTTATTTAGCATGTGTGTTCACATGATCTTATTTAATTTCAAAATAAGACTAGGAATCAAGCAGTTTTAACTCCAGCACACAGGTGAGAAAATGGAGCATCAGGAGATTGAAATATCTCACCCAGAGTTAGAGGCAGAGCCAGAACAGGATCTCTAGTCTCCTGACTGCAATCAACTGGCACCATCAGCTGCAGCCTCCATTCCCCCAACCATTTCCTCACTTGTCTCCTTTTCTTAAGTTTTGTCTCCCTCCGATCATGTCTCTACACCGCAGCCTGAGCAATCTTCTCAAAATGCACACCTGCTGTATAACCTTTCTGTACATGGCTTCCCACTGAACTCTCTTTGCTCTCTCAAGGGCTTCATCCAAGCTATTTCCTCTGCCTATGACCCAGAACCTACCCCTTGTACTTCCACTGGATTTGTCCCTGGCTTTCCAGGCAGCCATTAGGGAAGCCAAATCCCAGGCCCTTCACTGAGGTCTGCCTTGGCCACTCCCAGGGAGAGGGCAGCGTTAGCACCCATGCCTGACTTGACCAGACCCCTAGAACCCAGTCTTCACCCTGGGGGAGAGCAAGGTGGACAGTGGTGTTAGGTGAGGGGACAGTGGTAGGGGGACTTTCCTGGACCAAGCAGCCAGTGGCCTGGAAAAAAGAGGCCATGGAAATCTGGGAAGAAGTATAAATTTGATCCAATATATTATTATATTAATCATTCTACAATATCAAGATGTCTTTCTTATATCCTAGATGGTTCCAGAACCCAAAGGCAAACAGATCACTTTCCCTTGGTTTGTATGGTCCTTTTAGACATTGGGAAGGAAGAAATCAACTTAAGGAAATCCACCAAGTGCCTAGCACTGTTAAACTTTACCCTGCCTGCTTTCCATTCACCTTTTACACGTTCCTTACTTACAGGCTGTCGTCTGGAAAGGGGAAATGGGGATTCTTCTCGGTTTGAATTTGCTCCATGGGACATCTTCCATGAGTGGCTGGTTTCTAGTTTTCACACCTGGGCTAGTATTGGGAGGATTCTACTCTAGCTCCAGCTGACAGTAAGAATCCTAATAATTCTGCCCTCAAAATTGTTCCTCAGAGCTAGGTAGAGACTTGCGCAACCTCAGAGTTAGAAAGAACCCTAGAAGACATTGACTCTGGTGCTCAAGGCTCATTTGATTAATGAGTAATCCTATTTGCAGATAGACGGGACTCTACATACATGCCCTGAACTCCACATATATACCATGGACCCAGTTATACCCACGTAAGTCTTTAAATTCCGCTGAGGCACCCATGCTATTGCACAATATTTTTCCAGGCATCCAAACACACATTTGACTAATGGCACACTCATCTTACTTATTTCTTCACTAGTGAATGTACCTATTGGAGAATTTCCTCCACCAGGTGGCAGCCAAGCCTTACTAAAATACAGTGTGTCAATGTAACTGCTTGATCAATGAAAAGCAAATAGCTTTAAGATCGAATTGCATATGGACATGCTTGTCTCTATTGACTTGAGTTTGACCCCATGGAAATGGCATTCTCTGGAAGATGTTCAATATCAACAATGTAAACAATGTGGTATCTGATGCTTCCTTCCAAACTCAGGTATGACCTTTTACCACTGACAAAGCAAGGCTGCAAGGAAGAGAATTTTCAATGGCTTCTCCATTCAGGATGCTCTACTGTTTATGCCTGACAGCCTGTTCCCTCGCCCCGTGCAGAAGGACTTGATCATCTCCTCTACCAAGGTGTTAGCACTGCAAGGCTACATGGTGCTCAAGACCAACTTTCTTTCCAGGAACACCAAAGTTAGTCACTTCCAAGCGGAACTGTAACTAAGCTCCACCTCCCTTCATTCATTTCCTCATATTATGTGCGTAGAGGTCCATTGTCTAACCAAATTGTAAAGTCCTTTAGGGACAGAAATGGCCTTATCCATCTTTGTATCCCTTTCTCCTTCTCCAGTGCTTGGCCCCTACTTATTTCTTCAGTCTCTTCTCTCACCATTTATTTTTACAACTCACTTCTCTGGCTAACTCCACATCATTTCTTTTTTCCTTCTTTTCTTTTTTTTTTTTGGAGGGGGACTTCCCTGAGGCCTCCAGACCCTTTTTGCTTAAATTTGCAAGAATTGGTTTTTGTTGATTGCACCCTACAACACTGCCTGATGTTGGCAAGGAATACAATATCCTTCACTGCATAGGAGAGTGTCTAAGATATAATCAGAGCCAATTCACGAGAAGGAGTACTGAATTTTATACAAGTAGGAACTGAACAAATGCACAGGGTTTAGCATATGAGACCTCTAATATCAGATTTCTCTATTTTTTTTCTCTGCTACACTGGGAAGACAGGATGCAAACATTCCCCCTCATTTTCTTAGCCTCTGTCCTCCATGTTCTCAAGGAAAGGTAAACTAAATTTTTGGTTGCTAATAATTCAGTCTAAGAACAAGGTTTGAGGAAAAAGGAGAGTGGATTGGAGAAGCAGACAACAGGTAGGAGCTTCATCTGAGGCAGAAAGAGCTGTCCCTGGCTTGAGGGGGTGGACTGTGTTAGGAGGAAGCAGCAAGACCCCAGAGAAAAGGCCAGTCTGCGACTTATACAGAGACAGGACCACTGATGCAGTTTGTCAAAGAGCCCTTTCTCCCATGTAGAGAGCTCTCAGGCCTAAAGGGAATGCATAGACAAGGACGACAGGGGTCTCAGGGATGCACTGTATGAACAGATGGCAGGTCTCTACTAGATGGTGAGGCCCAGAACCTTGGAGAAACCCTTAGAATGACATGTTGAATTTCTCGGCAGCCTAAAGAGATAGATGTTGAGGATCCAAATTAGAATAACTTAAAGAACATAAAGAAAGGTGCTATTTCTCACATATCTGAGGGTATGAACCTGGATTCGTATTGTGCCACTGTCATTAAATAAATTGCAAGCGCTCAGGGTAAGTTTCTGTACTTATTCAGCGTTTCCACTGAGCTGTTGCATGTACTGCTAGTCTCTTGATCTGTCCAGGAAGCATAATGCTTTAATATATAGAGACAAGGGACAATGCGTTTCTTACAGGCTGTGCAGGACAATGTTATTCCTCTCTCAAGATCAGGAATAGAGATCACGTATGCGTCTCTTCTGGTGTTTAGAATTCTTGCAAGTCTGAGGTCAAATGTATGATGTAGAATGCTCCCAGAACAAACGGTACGTTCTCACCTCTTTGCCTCTAAGGATTCACTGCAACCATCTTCTAACTCAGAGGTCAAAGAATCAAGGAAATTGAGACCTCCTTCTTCAACTTTTAAATTAAAATCTACAAAGAAAATTTCAAGGTGAGAACAGACATAAAACCACATCAATATATAAAGTACAAGACAAAAGAAAACTGTATAATACTCTTAATGAGAAACCCTCCATGTGGAGAGAAGCAGCCTCTTTATTCTAACCCCTTGCTTACTGGGAAGAAAGGCAGTAAAGCTGTACTGTTTGTGCCAAGGTAGTAAGTAATGGAAGACTCCTCAGCATTAATTTTATACAAATATCTCTGTGGTACAAAACAAACCTTTGAAGACACTCTTCAGTTTGAAAGGAAATATTTCTAAAGGAAATCAAGAGGCTTTGATCATAATGTGCCCAAACGAGGGAGTAAATATTCTCAGTAGGTCATGCTCAGAACACAGCACAACAGCTCTCAAGCAGAGCCAGAAATCACTCTGACATCTAACTTGTGACCTGTGAGGTGTGGCCTTAGTGAAGGGCTGTTGGGTTGCTGACTACAAGCCAGAAGAGTTACAGTTTCTGATTAGCAGGATTCGGGCCGGGTACCCGTTGTTCACAGCCAGCGTCCATTCTGATTGGTCAGTGCCTGTCTCCCCAGGGATCTGATACTATTTCACCCAGAGTCCAATTTCTGGTAGTACAGCCAACTCTCAAGAGAAGCAGAAAGTCGATGGCAGTGTCCCCCTACCTCCCTGATGGCATCACCACAGAATAAGCAGAGATGCCTATGAGAAGTTCCACACTAGCGATGGCGGGACAGATAGATAACAAAACCAATAATGGAGAAAGATGGTTGAAAACAGACTTTGTAATACTGAAGGCATACTGTTTTGGAGAGAAGAAAAGAAAGATTTGAGAGAGATGGCAGAGAAAAAGTTGGCAAGAGTTTGTAAGAGACGAGAACCCTTTTGCTCAAAGAGAACAGCCATTACAAGTGTCAGGATCACCTGGGCCACCTGCTAAAAACTGCAGATTCCAGGGCCCTACTCCAGAAGTGCAAAATCAGAATTGTGTGGGGTGAGGAGTGAATCAAGGGAATCTGCTTTTTTAACTAGTTCCCAAGGTGATTTTTGAAGAAAGAAATTGCACAAGAAGGACAAGAACCATGGCCAGTCTTTATCCCAGGTAAGTTTGGAGTGCCATGGAGCACCCAAGAGGAAGACTCTGAATGCGACTGGAGAGACAGGAAACAGAAGGGGCAGAGGGTCAGAACTAGAGTTACAGATCTGGGATGAATCTGAATTTCCTGATAAAATACAGGCAGGTAGTGACACTTGGAAAGGTATGTTGTTTGTTTATATATTCAACTTCCAAATACCCCCCTATTTAGGAAGAAGCCTTACTGTGGGGATTTTGATGGGAGCAGGGCTCCACTTCTCACTATGGGAGCCAAGAAGCCAGCTATTCCCTTCTGCTGCCCTCTAGTGGCTGGAGTGTGAGGATGTATCAAGACCAGGTCAATTAGATGCTGCTGCCTCAGGATTTTGAGTCTTTAAAGGAGAAACCCAAAGATGCAGAAAGTGTTAAGAAATGATTCTCAGCAATGGTCTCCCTAGTGTCGAGGCGCCCAGGACAATTCCCAATGCAGACTCTTCTTTGGGTGGGAACTTGATTTCTGCAGAGCCATTTGACACATACGACTTTTCAGCTTCCCCCGAAATGTATGAGCTACTCATATATTTTTCAATAAATTCCTTTTCTGTCTAAGTTTATAAGGTTCGGAGAACACTAGAGGACAAAAATAAACCCATGATACAATCTTCCAGATAATTGGAGAGTAAGAAATACAAAGATGTGAGACAGAGAAAGCACACTCCGAGAGCAAAGGGTCGAAGCACTGCTTGAGATAAGGATTCAGGAGAACACAATATCATAGAAATTAAGAAAGAGTTCACCGAAGAAAGAGAAGAAACTGATATGTGAGGGTTGGGCATTTTCTTTTCTATCCCCCCAGATTGCTTTGATCACATTCCTATTTTAAGAATTATATTGTACTTATTATATTATAACAATTAATTTTTAAAATATCTAATTTAATTTAATTAATTAAATAGAATTAATAATTATAATAATTAATGTTATATTGATAATGGTTAATTGTATTGTAATTATGTCCCCCCAGTAAACTGTCAGTCCCACCAGAGTAAGAACCATCGCTTATCCCCCATTGCATCCACAGGGCATTTCCTATGCTGATCACAGCAGGTGCTCTGGAAATATGTGAGGAAGGCAGGGAAGAAGAAAGGAAAGATTGAACCAAAAAAAAGTAAAGCACGCAGAATGGGAGTTCCCCTGAGCCTCCTGAGACACCAACTAAGCCAGCCCTGCATGGTCCCCTTCTCCCTGGGAGGGTGCCAAGCAGTGCCTGAGTCCTGCCGCAGCCTCTCTCCAGCTGGGCAGTGTCCTGGCTTGCTCCTTTCAAAGGCACTCTCTCCTTGACTTTCTCCTCCCACAGACCCTGTCATGTCCTTCTCCTTCACCTTAAGAAAGGTAGGAAGAGTCATTGATTTCAAGCAGCTTTCTTTGGCTTTCTGCCTTGCAAAAATTCTTGAGTCAAGGGAATTCAGAGGGCTTAAACATTTGTCTGAAATATGAAAGAAGAAAAAATATAATGAACAAAATACAAATTAATATCTCAAAAAGTTATCTTCCAACATCTCTCTTACCTATTTTCATGAGATTGCAAGAATCAAAGGTCTTCTTCATCTGTGTTACTCTGTGACCTCAGCATCATACTTTGTACATCTAATGTTCTTAATACATATAACATTAAAATTCAAGTAGAAGGGAAGAAATCAATGGAGAAAGAGGGGTTAACAATGCAAATAGGTGGGCAGAAGTTCTTAGAGAAATGGGAAGAATTGGATTAATTATGCAGTGGAAGAAATTATATTTAGAAATGTGAGACCCCTCTCAGCAGGGAAAAACCAGAAGATGGAAGCCAAGCCCTCTCTTTCTGGTAAGAAGAGGCCATAAAGAGGAGAGAATGTACAGAACTCCCATTCTTGACCTCACAAGATATGTTTATTACAGCTAACCTGTTCTTGTTCTTCCATTGTGTACTAGCTATGCGGGCAGGAGATAACTTGTTTTCTTACTTCTTAGATCTCCCAGATGAAAGGAGCTAGGTCCTAACTGGATGATGTGACTACTGCACAGCACTCAGTGAGCCTGCAAGTGGTGCCAGATGCATTGACAAAATAGAACTTTTAGATTGTCTCTAGAAATTGGGAAGAAGGAAGCAGATGGATATTTGGTGACCAGAAGAGCAGGCTAAGTTAAACACAATAATGCTCCCCTAAATATTCCATTTCTCACCCTTTTCTCAGTGCCCTTGCAATTAATGGGAGCCACCTGACTAGCACAGGATAACAAAATATGAGCAAAAGGGATGGGCCAATTCCAAGCTGAAACAGTTGAAAAGCCCTCACTTCTGCTGGCAGGTCTGAGGCACAGGATGTACCTTCCAGATTATGGGGCATAAGATGGTCAGCTGGGGTCTCTGAGCCTATGGAGCAGAATGCCATAGGGCTCAGACCAGGGCTGGACATGCAATATGAGTGACAAATAAGCCTTGTGGTTTCAAAGCACTAGGATTTCAGGATCTTTTTTTTTTTTTTTTAGAGAAACTATTTAAAGGATTTTTTTTTTTTTTAAGATTGGCACCTGAGCTAACATCTATTGCCAATCTTCTTCTTTTTAATTTTTTTCTTCTTCGTCTTCTCCCCAAAGACCCCCAGTACATAGTTGTATTTTCTAGTTGTGAGTGCCTCTGGTTGTGCTTTGTGGGACGCTGTCTCATCATGACCTGATGAGCGGTGCCATGTCCACGCCCAAGGATCCGGACCACCTAAACCCTGGGCTGCCGAAGCAAAGCGCACAAACTTAACCACTCAGCCACGGGGTCAGTCCCCCCCTTTTTTTTTAATTGCAGCATAATTGACCCTACCCTAACCTGTCCCATCCACTTTGCAATCTTCTTTTTCTCCCTTGATAAGGCTCATGCTTACCCATCTTTCACGGATGGCCCCTTCCGTACAATCAACATTAGAGTCTCAAACTTCCCTAAAGAAGTTGCAAAACAACATAGCAGTCATTCCATGTCACTGCTTACCATGCATTTTGTTACTCCTTTAGAAAAGTTCTTCCTGTTGCATTCGGGAAAGCGTCAAACTAGACGCGGTAAGAAAATGGTGGAGAAAGTTGACAGTTCCTCTCAGGTTTTAGGGCCAGTAATCCAGGAGTCTCATAAAGTTTCAAAGGCATATAATTTCCTTTGATATAATGAGATAGCCAGTTCTTCTCCTTGTTCTACAGGAACTTGGGTATTTGTTAGTTTATGATCCCACTAATTCCTCTGTCTCCTAGAATTCCCACAACTTGACCATTTTCTCCTGTGACCAGAAAGAATGAGAGACCGCCCAGCCTTGTTCAATGAGTATCACATGTTCCAAGGTGTTCTGAGACCTGTCATGCAAGCTCTTTGCTGCTTGAGTAAAATTAGGATTATGCTGTAGGCCATATAGGTCCCTGTGTTTGGGATGAGGGAAGAAAGGGGACATACTCAGTGGTTCTGGGCATCTGAGTTGCTGCTTCTCTGATGTTCCCAGATCTAAACCTCCTTCGCAGTTGTATTTGACTATTTGCCTTTCCCAAAAGCAGCTCAATTTCCAACACTAGGCATTTAGAATTTTATAAGAAAGAGGAATGCTGTACTGAAGTTATAATCTAATTTATTAGTGCAGAATATGAATAAAGGTCATCTTTGGGGCCTGCAAATAGTACTTGATGTATTGAGAAGAGAAGGGAGAAATAAAAGGGCACATCTGTGGAAAGGGCCACTGTGGGAGGTGGCTTACATACATCATCTCATTTAATCTTCCTGTTAACTGATATGAAAGAGATATCGTTATCTCTGTTTTACATGAAAAAACTGAGACTTCGGTGCATTCCTCTAGCGAAGAGGTGGCTAAATTGCAATGCAAACCAAGCCTCCCATACTGCAAAGCCCAAGTTCTTTTCTTCAGCTTTTGATAAATTTTACCATTGAGAGTCCTAGCTTTGTAACATCATTAATTTTCCCCTACCACTATAGAGCTCATGCTCTACCCTTCTCCAAGCTAAATCAGGCGTGCCCCCCCCCCCCAAAATTCTACGTGGGATAAATCACATTATCATACCTACAAAAGGAAAATTTTCCACTTACCGACACATGCCTAGGAGAGAGAAAATTGAATGCTGAGTTTCACCAAAACTGTTTCCAACCAGCTGAATCTGTTCAACAACCACGAATTTTCAGCAAACCATCATCCAAACAAAGCTGACACAGGACTTAGAATTTTGAGTAATCTGATATGTCAGACCCTTATAGACTCTTTTCTGACCAATGGGCTTGTTTTAGCCAATCATATATAGACTTACGGACTCATCCTGTTCCATTCAGAGAGGAAGTTCTCAATCATTACTTAGCATAACTACATTGAAGCGCCCATTCTAGTGGATAAAGCCCCTTGATCCCCATTTCCACCCATGCCCCAGATAACTATTTAATGAATTTCTTCAGTGTTGGGTCCTCCCTTGCCTGGCAAGCAAGTAAACAAACTCAGGTTGTTGGGTTTTTTCCTGCATCATTCTGGTGGGCTTTGTTTTATTTGGTGACACACCTGATTACCCTTCCCCATCTTGAATATACAGGTAGGCTTCTGAAATTTTCGCTCTTTCCTAAATTGTCAGCTTGTCAGAACAGTCAAGAATCTTGATCTCTAACATACATTATCCTGACTACACGTGTCCAAGGGAATTCAGAGGATATCCGAGTCATAAGTGTTGAAGACTGGCCTTCAGTCATGCCAGAAGTACCCTGATTTCAATGATCTCTCAGAGTTGAAGCTGATGCTTTGAAAATGATTATATTATATTAACCCCAGGGAACTGCCAAGGAATAACTTTTCCTGCACTTATTTCTCATGGAAATCAGTCACAGACCTCTACCATCTGTGAGAGAAAGAAAAAAACAAACTATTGGCTATGAACTGTTTTAACTGTGGGATAATATCCTAGAAGGGAACAGCACCTGCTCAGCATCTTCACTGATAAACATAATGCAGAACACCTGCTTGACAATGGCAGCCATTCTAGTCCAAGTTGTATTTAGTTTTTCTTAATTGTCATTCCCAGGTTCCTCAAATAAGCAAAGCCAATGCTATCTTCAGAAAGCAAGATTATACACTGCGATGGGACATTCATTCATTAAGCAAACATTTGCCAAGAACCTACTACAAGTCAGGTACTGGGCTGGGCCAAGGATGAAAATGTGAATAAGATGTAGAGGTTATTACCCTCAAGGAGATTAGGAGACCTCAGTCAGGTGTAGAAGTCAAACTAAGAATCTCCATAAAAGTGTCTTAAGTGCATAACAGAGGCATATCCTGAGTGCTGTGGGAACACAGCAGGAGCAACTAACACAGAGGTCTGGAAGAGTTTAGCAGAGGAATTGAAAATTGAGTTGAGTCCTAAAGAACAAGTGGACCGTGGCCAGATGGGGGATACTCTGGAAGGAGGTCTTCCTAGGCAGAGATAAGAGCATGTACAACGTACTGAGGATGGAAGTTTGGATATGGTCAAGATTTGACAAATTGTTTTGAATTACTGAAAGTGGGTGGAGTGGGAGATGGGGGTTGTCACGAAGTTGGCTTGTAAAGGACTGACTGTATGATACTAAGGAGTCTGGACTTTATCCTCTAGGTAGTGAAGAGTTAACTGAAATATATAAAGTAGTTTGTGGGCACTTCCACTTCTGGTCAATATGGAGTAACAAACATCAGATTTACCCTACCATCTTAAACAAGTCAAAATGTACAAAATAACATGAAAAAATGATTTTCACAATTGGACAACAACCAATGCAGGACAGTCACTCCTGAGAAAAAGGAAACAAATGCTCTGAGCCTTACAATGACCCCAGCTTATTGTCTGGAGGAAATGTCCAGGTTGCAAGGCAGGGGTTGGTCTTGCTGAGTTGAGGAGATAGAATTGAGAATTCAGGGAGACTAAGGTAGCTAGAATTCACAGGATGGAGTACTGGAAGGGAGAGAACTACATGGAGAGGAGAGAGCTGCATCTAGAGAAGAGTACTTCAGAAGAGATGCAGGGAGAGCTCCAGAGATTCCCCTCAAATCTTCAGCTGAGTACTGATCACTGCACATGTATGAGGAAACTACCCTAGTTGGAAAAAAACAACGGAAAAACAAAACAATCTCTGGAATTCACACAGGACCAGGAATGGTTTGTCTTCCTACAAACAAGAGTGGCAGAACCTTGTAACACATGGTATGTTGGGTGGAGTACACAGAAGGGTATTGCCTCAGTAGGAGGAAAAATTAACCTTAGACTACAGGCGTCTCTGGTTCTACGTAAAAAAACCTAAAAGTGACTCTCAGAAGGATTAAAGCATTTCTAAGTAACAGAACACAAAGCAAGGTTCAAGATTATACACATGGGAGATATAAATATAGATACAGATATGTCTATCTACCTAGATACATATCTCCTACATATACAATAAAGTGAAAATTCACAACATGTGACATCTAATACAACATTTTTGGGCATGCAAAGAAGCAGTAAAATATGACCTATAATTAGGACAAAAGTCTATTGGTAGAAACAGATCCCAAAATAGTAGACAAGGACATTAAACAGTTGCATAACTATATTCAATATATTCAAGAAGGTAAAGGAAAATGTGTGTATGTTAAGTAAAGACAGGGAGGAAATAAAAGAGACCCAAATCAAACTTCTAGAGATGAAAAGAAAATCAGTATTTTAGATGACAAATAAACTGAATGGAGTTAACTGCAAACACTGAAAAAACAAAAAGATTAGAAAACTTTAAGACATAGCAATAAAAACTCTCCAAAATGAAACACAGAGAGGAAAAAGCCTGGCCCCCACCAAAACAAAACAAAACTAGAAGCAGCAGCATATAAAGCATCAGTGAACTGTGAGACAACTACAAAAGGATGGTATATGTATAATTGGTGACCTTGGAGAAGACAAAAAGGGGAGACAGAAAAAGCATTTGAAGAAATAACAGATGAAAAGTCTCCAAATTTGATGAAAATTATAAATGCACAAATCCAAGAAGCTATATGAACCCTAGACACATAAAGAAAACTGTACTAATGTACATCATAATCAAGCTGCTTAAAAACAGTGATCAAGAGAAAATCTTAAAATCAACTAGAGACCAAAAAGTCACATGTGCAGAGGAACAAAGATAAAAATGAGAACTGACTTCTCTTCAGAAACATGCAAGATAGAAGACAGTGGACTAAAATCTTTAAAGTACTAAAAGGAAGAAAAACTGTCAGCCTAGAATTCTACGCCCTACTTTCAAAAATAAGGCAAAATAAAGATCATTCAGGCATATAAACACTGAAAAATTCATCACCAGATTTTTACCACAAGAAATGTTACAGGAATTCCTTTAACATGGAAAATGATACCTGACAGAAATCCGTTTTATCCAAAGGAACGATGAACATTGGAAATGCTAAATATGTAAATAAATGTAAAATACTATCTTTTCTTATTTTAAAAATATTTTTTAAAGACAATTGACCACTGAAAGCAATAAAAATAACGAATTGTGGGGATTATAACATATGCAGAAGGAAAATGAACGACAATAATACCACCAAGGACAGGAGGGAGACAAAGTCGTGTACAGGTGTAAGGTTCTTATAGTTTAGTGAAGCAGTATAATGTCACTTGAAGGCGACTGTGATCTGTTAAACATGTATCCTATAAGTCCTAAAGCAACCACTAAAAAAGTCAACAAATGTTATAAACCAATGTTATTGTTACTAAGCCAACAAATGAGATAAAATTGAATCATAATGAAATACTAAATTACTCAAAAAGAAGGTATAAAAAGAGGAACCAAGAACAGATGTGATGAATAGAAAACAAATAGCAAGATGACAGATTTAAACGCAACCATATCAACAATCACATTACATGTAAATGGTCTACACACCCTAAACAAAAGGTAGAGATTATCAGATTGGATAAAAAGCAAGATGCACCTATATGCTGTCTACCAGAAACCCACTTTAAATATAAAGTGTTTGTGTCCATCTCTGAAGTGCACCAGCCCTACTAGGCTGCAGCTCTGCCTCCTGCATCTTCCCTGAAAAGCAAGGCCTCCGGCGAAGATGGACTTTACCAAAGAGTCATGCCAAGTCTCGCTGTCTTCTCTACAAGCACTCAAATGCCACATTTTATCCCTGGCTTCTGGATTCTTCAGTTTGCAAAATGGCCAACATTTTCAGGAATCATTCCAATTTAACGGCCTGATAAAATACCCATTATGTATCAGATTGTGAATTACCAGAAATGGCAATTTGTACGAGTCTGATAATCCTTTTTCCCCCCTTCCAACTAAAAGGCCCATATTATTAGCTCATTCGTTCATTCACAAAATAGTTAACATTCATAAGCCAGTCACTGTGCCAGATGCATTGTACACACAGAAATACACTGGAGATATAATCCAGTTTAGTTTCTGTACCCATGGAGCTTAAAACAGAGCAGAGGAGACAATCTATGAACAAACGAAAATATAGTTACATGTTGTCTTAAGAGTTGTAATGGAAATGAGAAAATATGAGGAGGCAGGTGTTAAGTAGATAAAGTGGCCAAAGGAGTCTTCATTGCGGGATCACATTTAAGCCAAGAACAGAGTAGGAACTAGGCACAACAGGAACCAAGAGAAGAGTTTCCAGGCACAGCCATAGCATATGCAAATACTTCCAGACAGGAGAATCTTGATGTGGCTAAGGTGCTTGAAAGACAAGAATAGTTGGCTGAGATGAAGTTGGAGCAGTAAATGGAGCCAGATCATGCAGGGCTATCGTAAGAAGTTTTCATTTCCCTCTATGTACAATGGAAAGTCATTATAGCATATAAATAGAAGAGTGACAGGCACGACTTAGTTTACATTTTAAGACAATCTCCCTTGCAACATGTGGAGAACGGATTATAGTGGGACAGGAATAGAAACAGGGAGACGGGTTTAGGAAGCTGTCACTGAAGAACAGGCGAGAGAGGAGAGAGGCTTGATCAGAGAGGTGACAGGGAGAGAAGTTACAGGATTTGAGATGTGTTTTAGAGGTTGAACTGTCAGGACTATTTTGGCAGTTTGTATGTAAGCTGTGAGGGAAAGAGCAGAATCAAAGGTGATTCCAGTTGAGTGGGAGGACTGGAGGTGTTACAAGTTTACGGGTGGGAATCAGTTCAGTTGAGAGGCATCAGTGCTTGCCCTGGCTCATGAGCCCAAATCAACAGAGAAGGCAAGGAATTGGGCCTCGGAGCAGAATCTCTAAGTGTTCAGATCAGAAATTAGATTGTTTGACTAAAGTAGATCTAATAATGTCAAGTCCATCTCTAATTCCAAATATGGCTTTCCCCCTCTCTGTTGCTCTTTCCTCCTTCTCCTTGGGACTGCTCTGAATGATGGCTTGACTGAACTCCAGGTGGCCCAAAGCCTCATACGCCCTTGTACCAATTTAGTAACACACGCAGCAACCCCGTTTGTAAGACAGAGACAATCAGAAGCCTTTTGCAAACTTAAGACTGAGTCTAGCAGCCTATCCTGTTCTACTGCTCCATTGTCTTTCCAACAAACTGAATGGCAGGTTTTGCAGGCCTACTTATTTCTTGGGTAATCAATCTTGTCTTCTATTATTTCATCTCTCCGCCTTACTAAACGCAAGCCTACTATTTCCCGATTCCCTCCTGAATGCAAAGGAAGTAGCTCCTAGGGGCTGGCCCCGTGGCCAGAGTGGTTAAGTCCGCGCTCTCCGCTGCAGGCGGCCCAGTGTTTCGTTGGTTCGAATCCTGGCCGTGGACATGGCACTGCTCATGAAACCACGCTGAGGCAGCGTCCCACATGCCACAACTAGAAGGACCCAAAACAAAGAATATACAACTATGTACTGGGGGGCTTTGGGGAGAAAAAGGAAAAAAATAAAATCTTTAAAAAAAACAAACAAAAAAAGGAAGTAGCTCCTAGCTTCTAACCCACCCTAATGATCTTGCCCTTGATGGATATCAAGCAAGAGGAGCCATTTAAAGACAGGACAGGTCATCTTCGAGTCCAAAGACCTAGAATTGTCACTCTAATGTTAGTGGACTTAAAAGTCTGAAGCCCCAGAATGACAGAAGAGCCTGCTTACCATGACATGACCTCAGCTTTCACACTATTCCCCAGACCTGGCAGCACCTGGGGCATGGGGACAAGGAAGGCTTCAAAGCCCAGGAAGACGTGCACCCATGTCATGAAAGCCCCAGCAAAGCTGTGAGGACCACGCTCTGGCCAGATGACAGGGCTCCTTCCCACACAGAGTCTCCCGGAAGAGCACTTCCTTCCGGGAGCCATGGACCCTGGACCCGAACACCAGAAAAGTCTGTCAAGCCACTGGCAGAGGTGTAGCCCCAGGATACCAAGGAGGAAAAAACACCTCATTCAAAGTTCTTCCTCTCACTGAAGCTGCCCTGCCAGGCTATCAAGTTTATGACCTCAGAATCCCAGACCCTTCCTTGATGAAACACTTGAGCTGCACACTTGCCAGCCTGGCCACCTGCCTATTTCTGTTTCCAGTGAACAACTTCACGGCTCCTCATGGGTTTGGGACTGTAAAATGTCAGATCAGATCAATCACCAACTGGAAGAGCTGTAAAAAAAAAAAAAAAAAAGGAAAAGAAAGAAAAAAGACTTAGAAGCTTTACTTCAAATTTGCTTTTCAATTTTGAAAAATGTAGAGCCTTAAAAGTTTTTTCCAACAGGTAGAGAATAGTTAAATTACAGTATTGCCAGTCAATAAGTTCTGAAGGCTTTGAAATAATATAGAACTGTGCTTTTCATAATACATTTAGGGGGAGGAATTGCTCAAAATTGTGTAAGGAGTATAATTACAATCATGGAGAACATACACAAAACAACAATAATGGCAAAAATGTTATGAGGAAATGCACCAAACTGTTAATAACTGATTAGTTGTTTGATGGAAAATTGTATTTTTTTCCTTTTCTAGTCATTCTGTATTTACCAATATGTTCCTAATAAATTTACATTCCTATTTTAACAGAGATATAGTTGTTTTACTTTTAAAACAAATTAGATATAAATCCCTCTGCTTGCTAGCCACAGCCCTGGTAAAGGAATAGGTATAATTTAAATCCAAATGTTTTTAAATTACTGTCAACAAAAGGTTAGTAGTGCTACAAGATACAAAATATTATTTCTGTGAATTAAATTTAACCAAGTCCAGGAGAAGTGAATTTGTGGTCCAAACATTGGGATCATTGTTTTTTTTTTTTACTTTTTGAGATCATTGTAGATTTACATGCAGTAGGAAGAAATGATACAGAGATCCCATATACCCTGCCCCATTTTCCCCCCAATGGTAACATCTTGCATGACTATAATCCAATATCACACCAGGAAACTGACATCGGTACAATCCCCAGACCTCACTCAGATTTCACCAGTCTTATGCTCATTTGTGTGTGTCTATATTTAGTTCTATGCAATTTTATCTCACGTGTAGACTCATGTGACCACCACCACAGTGAAGCTTCAGAATAGTTCATCACTGCTGCTCCTTGCATAGCCACAGCCACCCCCCCAACTCCCTCCCCACTGCCCGTCCCCTAACTCCTGGCGATGGTAAACAATTTTTGGTCAATGAACAATTATTAATCCCCCATGTGCAAATCATGATGCCAAGCAGTGGAGGACTATGCTGCAAATAGAAATCAAATAGACAGTGCATCCTAGTGATTAGGAGTACAGGCGGGAACCAGAGTACGTGGGTTCAAATCCTGGCTGTGCATCTACCAGCTGTGAGACCTTGGCAAAGTACTTTTAAGCTTTCTACACCACAGTTGCTTCTTCAATAAAATGGGGCTAACAGTAGAGTCTCCTGGGGTTGTTTTGAGGATTCAATGAGTTGATATTTGTAAAGCAAGTAGAAAGTGCCTGGCATGAATAGATGTATATTAACACCTAAGAACTCACAATCCAGGGGAGAACACACAGAACTCTAATCAGGTCAGCCCACGCTAAGTGATGTAACATCAACGCGAACACAGCACAGTGGGAGGACATGGGAGGGACAATTCATTCTGGCTGTGGAAAGCTGGGAGAGGCTTCACAGCAAAGAGAATAGCTGGGTTGGGCTTTGAAGTGTGAGTACGACTTTGACAGAAATAAAGGGGAAGGGGAAGCTGTTTTATAAACCAATGTGATCTGTGGTGCTGAGGCATGGGAAGGCCAGGGCCTGAGAGAGGACTGCAAGGTTAGAACCACAGGCTGAGAGGAGACTGGGTTTGGGGGAGTACCCACGGATGAAGTCCCAGGGAAGTTGGGGCCAGGTTTCCAGGGGGTCTTGAGCTTTGCAATCCTGAGGAAGACTAGGATGAGCAGGAAGGAGCTCCACAACACAGGAGCCTCAGGAGGAAGGAATTCGAATGGATGGGAAAGCTCTCCTAAATTACAAAACACAAGCCATGGCGATTTATTATTAAAAACAAGAGCAGCAGCAAGCACGTGTCTTAAACGTGGTCAGCCTTCTTGTTAGAAGCAGAAAATCTTGAGTGTTTGGGGCACAGGGATTAGAAGTGATTAGGCTAACTTGTGCCAGAACCTGTTTGCTCCCTGCCAGGGCAGTTGCCACTTTAGCCAGGTGTTCTCAATGCCCTTCACTGGCAACCTCAAACCTTCCTTCTCTGGGATCTCTGGAGGACGCCACCGGACAGAGACTTTGGTAGTTCCCAATGTCTCTCTCAGTCACTGGCACCATCAGGCGTTGTCGTCGTCAGGGGCACAGCGTTTATCTGATCATCTGGCCATTTGCTTCTTCAGGCTCCGATGTCCCAGTGGCTGAACTCGTGGCTGGCTCGGGCCTCCCTCTGCCCTCCCTGCCTTGGCCGGTGCTTCTCCTCCTGCTTGTTCCCTGGGCTCCACCTCCCTGTTTGCAGCAGCTGTGATCCTACCCAGGGCTGATTCAGATTTGTCTTTCACAACCGCATTGTTGCCTCTCCGGTCCCAGGTCTTCCATTGACCTGCTGTCGCCACACCCAGGCGTAGCACACAGGACAAGAACAAATTACCTTGTGTTTCAGCCTTGAAAACTTTTCTCAATCAGATGCCTTTTTCTGATTATTTTTCTCACTATAGAGAGAGAGGGAATGACAAAGAATGCTTATTTCACTTGCTTAAACCTAACTATATGATTAACTTGATATAGAATGAAAAAAATGATTGATTATATTCTTTAGGAGCATCAGACATGTTTCTGTTTGTTCTGTCATTCTCCTATCCATGAGGATAAAAAGATGTTGGAATAAAAGGCTCTTGCTAAGAGGGTGGTAGTGGTGGTTTTACAATTTGGTTCTGAAAACTAAGAAACCAAAAACATAAAAAACCCTTCGCTCTAAACAAGGTTAAGCATGTGAGCTAAACCAATACCATCTTGTCCTCCTATAAAATGTGGTCTCCCTGCCCTACCTCCTTCCCTTGAAGTTGATCTGTAAAAGATGACTTTCAGCAAATATCATAAATACAACCCCTTCCCAACAGAACACATCATGGCATTCTCCTAAGCCTTCTTAGGCTAAATTCACCTGTTGCCATTAAATCACATTTTCATGTAAAGAAACAAAACTACATCATTTGTAAGAAAAGTCACACAACAGTAAGCCAAGAATATCGAGACTAAGGAAGAAAGACAGCCAATCTGGATTTTTCTATTGTCAGAGCCCAAGCTCAACAAATCTGATTGTGTTTAGAACGTGGCAATATCTTCAAATCTCTAAGTCCCAGAGCAAACCCTTTTATACAATTAGACCCTGTGTCTTTCAAAGTTTTCTGTAAGGCTGGGTCCAGTCTATGACTTGAAGTCTTTGCTTTTCTAACCTTCACCCAGGCAGAGGGCAACCAGACAGTGAGAGGACATACAACAGAAATGATGGCAGAGAAGGATGATTTATTCTTAAATTATTACAATAGGATAATCTATTATGAAATTAATTGTGCCCTGCTTTCAGTGCAGCAGACACCTCAATGAAGGACAAAAGGTCATTTCCTTCCCCCACACAGACCCCCACCCCCATCCCTAGGATGGTTTTGCCTTTGTTTTTGAAAAGTCTGGGAGGGTCTCAAACTCTAACATGAATAAAAGTCACATGGAGGGCTAGTTACAATGGATATTTCTGGGTCCCTCTCTGGACTTACCAATTAAATTTCTGGGGATGGGGCCTGGGAGCCACATTTTTAACAAATTCCCTAGGAAATTCTGATCCAAGTGGTTTTAGGAACACTTTTTGAGAAACACTAGGTCAAAAGACAATCAAACTGGAATACTTGGGTGTGGGAAGCAGGCGAGCCAAGGCTCCAGAGAAGAGGACCAGAACGTGGCAGGCTCCTGGCCCACTTAGGGAGCTGGGTCTTCATCTCAGGGGCAGGCAGGGGCCACTGCAGGGCCCTATGCAGGGCTGTGACATGGTAAGCTTTGCATTGAACACGCCTCTCCTTTTATCCTTCAGCTCATAGCTCTTGTGTCCCCCTCTCTAAGGGCCTTCCCTGCCCTCCACCAGGTAGTCCTAGACCAGGAGAGCTTCCTGCTCCTCTGTGCCCCTTATTAGCCTGTGCGTACCTCTCACTCATCACTGACCATGTCGTACCGACGTTGTCGGTTCTCTTGTGTTATTGTCCTAATCCCCTCCCCCTCGCCCCCTCCTGCCGCTCCAGGAAGCTTCTGCAGGCAAGGAAGTGACTTGTGCATCACCTGGCATACAGTAGGTGGCCTTTAAATGTTTAATCAAGCAGACTTGTGTTCCACTTATAACCGTGTCACCACCAAACCATCCTGGTTTTTCATGTAGAAAGCAACTTCACAGCCCGCCCCTCCTTGCTCACCTGGCCAAGAATGCTTCCTATCTAGCTGAGAAACTGGGCTCTATTTCTAAACCTCTCATTTACCAGAGAATATTAGCCTTAAAGAATGACTCAGAATGAAACATCAGATGGCCGAAGTTTGCATCATATCGTCACGAAGTTAATCCATTTATATTTTTATGTTTCAGAAAGAAGTAAAGCTCTCAACTCTCCAAAGTCCACGTGGGTAGGCCAAGCCCCTCAAAGGAATTTAAGGCACAGGAAAATGTACCAGCCAGTGATTACAGCGTGAAAGCACGTGGTGTCCAGAGTCTTTCAAATCCTAAAAGCAAAACACCTGGGGTCTGTTCTGGACTTGCACCCGACCCCCCTCCCACCCTCAGCTCCAAGCACCTGTTTCAAGTTGACCAGCACCTCCCACTCAAGGGCACATGTAAGGAAGAGGCAACAAGAATTTTAAATTCTGAAATTAGTCTACAAAGCAAGCAAGAAACCTTCTATGAACTAGAGGTCACAAGGATCACCCCTGTGAGCTCCCCTATGAGACTCCCCTTCATTCTCAGAGAAGAAAACTGTGACGTCAGGTGGGGTGATATCACACGACAAAACCTTGACTAGCTGGTACCTTCTTGGGTTTACCTGCAGCCTGTACATGCGCAGTTGTTCCCATCAGAGAAGTTGGCGCCTCAAAGAGTTGACCTTGTAGCCTGGGTTCTTTCAGCTTGCTCTTTGTCACCGTCACCGAGGGCAGCTCTGATTTAAGGACATGCAAATCAGTCCCGGGGGGTTGGGATGAGGCTTGGAGGCACCTCAGCGAGCAGCCTGCAGGCTGTCGGGACACCCCAGCGTCTGGGGCCCCCTTGATAAATGGCTCCGGAGGTCGCCTTCCACAGATCGCACGGAAGGGTCTCTGTTTCCAAGCCCCAAACCATGACCAAGTCCATCACCAACTCGGCCCGGGGTGTCGGGGGCCCCGCCTCGGCCTGGCGTGGAGCGCGGGCGCTGGCCGGCGCGCACCTGGCCCTCCGAGGGGCGGCCGCGGGGGAGCCGCCGGCCTGGCCCCGGGCGCTCGGGCCCGTGCAGCCGCCGCCCTCGGCCTCGCCCTCGCCGCGGGTCGGCTAGGGGCCCGGCCCGGGCTCCCCGTGCGCGCTCCGCACACCTGCGCCCCGCCAGGTTCTTAGGCGGCGCCCGTGCGGCTAGCGGGCAGCCGCGGCGGGACGGAGCCCAGGCCATGGGAGGCACCCAGGAGCTCCGGCAGGACCCGCGGGGTGAGCGCGAGGGGCGGTCGGGGGGCTCTGGCCGCACAGCCGGGGTGTCAGCCGGCGCTGGAGCTTGGGGGGCCGAGGGCCTAGGGTGGGCCGGGGCTAGGGGCGCCCCGCACCGCGCCCTCCGTCTGTCGGGTTCCGATTTTCTCCACCGGGAGGAGAAAACGCAGGACCAGGAGTGCTAGGACCACTCCAGTCTAGGTTCTGACACCCCTCACCTTTCTTACCTGGGCGCAGTTATTACTGAGATACGTCGCTTTTATTGAGCACCTGCTGTGTACCAGTTTGCTAGGCTACAAGCTCTTCTGAAATGCTGTACGAATCTGGCCCTCCTTCCCCATACTGACACCCAACCGTGCCCCCTCCTGCCAGTCAGGTCTAATGTGTACCCTGGGAAACAATTTGACTAAGCACCTTGGCCCAGGACCATCCATCTTTCTTTACACATCGTTAGAAAGTCATTCCTTAAGAATCTCATGCAATTTTCATTAAAATAACAATACCGCTTAGTCACTGGTTAGCATCCATTTAAAAAGATTCCAATTTCCTTGGAAATGATAAAGCAGCTCCTTGAGCTGAGCATTCTGGGGTGGTGAATAAGTGGGGAGGTGAACTGGAGAGGGTTTGATGAGCCTGGGAAGCAGTCTGGGTAGTGGTTGAGAGCGCTGTGTTGCTTGATAGGGGGCAAATTACTCAACTTTCTAATCCATATTTCTCCATCTGTTAGAATGAGATGATAATAACGACTGCTCAGTGATTGAATGCACACTGTACTAAGCTTTGAGAGGTGCTTAGCACAGTGCCTGGGATATGGTAAGCTCCTGATGAACCAGCCATAGCTCAAAGAAAGAGACAAGCTCAGAGGATGAGTGATAAGGGCCTTTCAGTGCCAGCTGGGCCTCTTGTGTGTAGCTGTACAAGAGGGCCGGCCTGGCCAAGGCCCCTGAGTGAGCCTCCGCTTTGCAGGGAGGCAGGTGGGGATGGACACGGGGGTGAGGAGGGTTGTCAGGGACACAGTGAGCTCTGTGGAAAGTGAGGATGCCCTGCCTGTTAGCTCTTTTGATGTCCTTGCCTAGCCTTCTGGACACCATCCAATCTGGCCTTGTCCCTACTCTAAGCAAGACTGTCTTTGTCTGCACCAGGACCCTAGATCCGGTCTGAGCAAAATCAGAATCTCAGTCTCTCTCTCTCTTTTCCAAGTCCACCCCCAAGCCCAACATTTGTTGCTTAGAAAGGCCTAACCAGACGCCTGTTCCTCAGACTCCCATTTCCAGTGTCTGGGAAAAAACAGGAACTAGGAGAGAGTGAGTGTTCCCCCAATTAGGATTGCTCACCTACTGTCTATGTACGTATGCAACCCCTCATGGTTGCATATATATACATACATTTTTCAAAGCAATTGGATTATCTAATTTGATCCTCACAATAGCCACGTTAGGAAGGTAAGCCTGGAAGTATTACCCCATTTGATAAGTGGACAAGGTAAAGCTTACGATCAAACAGGAGACCCATTGTAGAGCAGAAAGTGGCATATCCTCTTTGTCCAGGCTCTTCCTTCTCCCTGGTGTTAAGGTGAGTGGCTGCTGGCTTTCCACAGGCCAGGAAGGTGGAGGCGAGCCCCTGGCTGCTGGGCTGAAGGAGGAGGAACCATGGCTGAGTTCAGCCCCCGACTCTCAGGATGCCCCGAGTGAGGAACCGCCCCTCTCCTGCGCTGTCTCTGGGGAGAAGCAGCCGTCAGAGGTCCCTGGAGAACTAACGGGGGCTGATGCTGGGAGAGTGTGCCAGCCCCCTGGCTCGGGGGCTGTCCACAAAGACAGAACTCTGGTCCCACCTAGATCCCAGCCCCAAGGGGAGGGTTGCTCCCTCCTGGTGAGAGAGGTGAAGCCAGGGAAGAGGTCCTGCTCTCCAGCCCCCAGTAAGCAGAAAAAGCCTAATGCCATGGGTCTGGCCTCCACGTCATCTCCTGGTGTCACTAACTCAGCCCATGCCACACACAACCCAGTGCCTTGTGGGTCAGGCCGGGGGCCCTGCCATCTGGCCAACCTCCTCAGCACATTGGCCCAGAACAGCCACAACACAGACCAGAAGAAGAGGCCCCCGGAAGTGACCTGCCAAGTTCGGAAAAAGACTCGAACCCTATACCGCTCAGGTAAGTCCCTGAGGGTGAGAGGACACCTAAGAGATCTGGTGTCATCTCTGGGAAAGGTGGGCTGCACAGAGAACATAGCCCCAGGAGACTGGAGTGTGGTTAGTATGTATACCACCTTGTCCTGGATTCTTTCTTGACCTGTGGCAGGGCCATGACCTCTGACCCTCAGAGGGGAAGGTTAGGTTGCCTATCAGAAAGTGACATTGGGACCAGGTTCCTTCCCTGCCACAAAGCCCAAAAGAGAGAGGCCCCAGCCCAATGGAGAATTTAGTTACAAGGCTCTGGGAAGGCCCTTGGGTTGGAGACAGTGGTCCCATCCTGAAGGCATTTGTCTTTTTTCTCTGCTGCCGCATCATTGGTGTTCTCATTCGAGTTTTTTCTTCCAGACCAGTTGGAGGAGCTAGAAAGGATCTTCCAAGAAGACCACTACCCAGACAGTGATAAGCGCCGGGAGATCGCCCAGACAGTGGGGGTCACTCCCCAGCGCATCATGGTAATGGGGGCTGGCCAACTGGTTGCAGGGTGGAGGAGAATCCACCACCTGGAACTCTCAAAGAGCAGAGCATGTGCCAACATCCCCGTGAATAGGGGTGAAGTGAGGTCTTGGATCTGGCTGTGTTCTAGCCTGTGTCCGCACAGCTACAGCCTTAGACTATGAGAAGAGGAAAGTACCTGAGAAGCCATCTAGATGAACCTTTTTATAAAACTGATCTGACCGAGAGGCATCTGAAGCAAAGTGGTGGTGACCTCCTGAAGTCATGGAGCTCACTCCGTGACAGTCAGGACCTGACTCTTAGTCTCTGCCCCATTTCTCAAGCTCTTCTTGTCTCTCCCCTGCAGGTGTGGTTCCAGAATCGCCGGGCAAAGTGGCGAAAAGTGGAGAAACTGAATGGGAAGGAGAATAATGACAATCCTGCAGGCCCTGCCCCCACTCCTGCCCACAGTCAGTTCAGGTAAGAATTTCTCTTCTTCCTGGATCCTCGCCATAGGTAGGAAGTGGGGTCTAACTGGGATCCTGGGGTCTAAGAGAGAACATTGGAAGGCTGGGCATGAAGCCTGGAGTTGTTGGCTAATATTTAGTGAGATTTGGGGTAGATGGGGTCAGGAAGTTGCTGGTGCTTCGGAGGGAGGCAGAGTCTGGGAATAGGGCATCCTTTCCCTGCACTGAGGCTGTGGTCTAAATCCAGGGGCCACTCGAGCTAGAATCTTCATTTTCTTTGCCTCCAGCTCTGCAGCTGAGCTGCCACCTACTGTGCCCATGGACCCAGAGCCTGGTACCTTCCCTCAAGTGCCCCCTCTGGATACTCTCCCAGGTGAGCTGACCATTCTGAGGATTATCTGAGGAATATGGCATCTAGGAAGACAGCAAAGACAGAGGGTCCTCTCTCGATAGATGTGGGAGTGGGCGAAAGCTTTCTACTGTTTTGGTCCATGGGGGGCCTATTCTGGGGGACCTGGGCATGGCACTTCTACTATCCAGCAATCCCAAATCTGCCTCCCCATTTTCTTACTCTTACAATGCCTCTTTGACTTCTGTTCCTAGAGCCCCCCTTTCTGCTGACGTCTGACCAAACTTTGGCCCCAAGCCAACTGAGTGAGGGTACTCAGAAGGTGGCAGTGACCCCACCACTCTTCAGCCCTCCACCAGTTCAAAGAGCCAACCTTCCTTTTCCCCTTGGCCCTGTCCACACCCCTCAACTGATGCCTCTGCTGCTGGATACTCCTGGCAGTGACAGCAGCCACAAGAATGGCCCCTGTGGGTCCTGGGGGACAAGGTATAGAACCTAATGGGGGTGGTCACTTGAGTTATCTTGGGAGGGGTATAGAAGGAGAAAAGATAGATGAAGCTTGGGAGGGGAAATGGTTAGCTGAGGAAGCAGGGAGTAGTAAATGCAATGAGGATTCAAAGGATAAGTGGATTTAGGATGGGAAGGATCCAGGCTATCACAGCAATAGAGCAGGAATGAGGGTGAGAAGCTAGGAGCAGGAAGAGGACGAAGAAGAGGCAGCAAGTCTGGGGTCCTGGAGATGGGGAGAGGTGAGGGGAAGGGACTCACCCACTGTGTGGGAGGAATGAGGAGACTACCCCTGAGCCTCATGAAATACTCCTCTGTTCCCCACAGTGTCACGCCACCACCCACCTGCTCATACTTGGAAGAGCTGGAACCCCAGGATTACCAACCAAGCAACCAACCGGGACTGTTCCAGTTCCCCCAGGCGCCACAGCCCCAGTTTCCATACCTGCATCCCTTCCCCTTCCACATGCCCAGTTCACTGACACCTCCACTGCTGGAAGACTCTCTCTTTACGTTGCCTTATGGCTCCAATGGGGGTACAACACAGGGCTACTTCCCAGGCCTGCCATCAGGGCAGATCCCGCTGCAGCCACCTGCTGGGAATATGAGTGAGTTGGGGCTGGAAGAGAAGGTGCCCTTTGTGATTGAGGAAGGTGGGAAGGGACAGAGAGCCTCATTCGCTGGAGGGAAGGCTGAGGCATGGCATGGTGGTGAGTGAATCACTTTTCCTTGCCCCTGGTTGTCTTGACGAAGCTCTCCTTCCTCAAATTTCCTGGAGGCTGCAAAGCAGAGTGAGAATCAGCAAGACAGCTTTGGAGTGAGGAAAACCGAAGGGTGAGGTCCAGCTCAGCGGTTACTAGCTCTCCGGAGTCTGTTTCCTGGACTCTGAAATGGGAATAATATTCCTATATCCTAGAGGGATTTGGTGAGGATTAGAAACAATATGAATGAAGTACTTGGCACAATGAAGTAGATGGCAGCAATATTAATATTCTGACGGGCCACTCGGATCTCTGCAATTCTGGAAGCAACCATCTTCTTAAGAGTAAATTCCAGTAGACAGGGAAGAAAGAGGTGTCTAGTTGGTTCCTGGTCTCCTTGTTGCCTGTGTGAGAGGGCACTTGGCCTGACCCGTGGTCTACTTTGTGTGACTGTTCCAAAACCACAGGGCCTCGAGTCAGGAGCATGCCTGGTCCTGAAGAGGCACCTGGTGCTAGTATTTCGTGCAGACTTGCATGGGGTCCTAACCTATGTTTCTGTGGGGCAGGGAGGGAGCTCTGTCACAGAACATGTTGAATTGGGGCTGATATCCTTAATCCTGTCTAATCTTTCCTATGCTCTTTGACCGCACAGGTACAGTCCCGTGGAATGACCCCTGCTTGCCAGAACTGCCCTTCCCGGGTCCTTTCTGTCCACCAGCTCTGGGGCACCCCCCGGGAGGCAATGGCTTCTTCCCCGATCTTTTTCCGGCTCCCTGTGCTCAGGCTACGAGCAGGCAGCCTTCTCCAGGTCTCACCCCGCTGCCTGAAGGGACGAGATCAGGAACTGGGCCCTTACCCAGCAAGGCACAAGAGGAACAGGCTGCCGCCTCTGGGGAGCAGCCCTCAGCTCCCAAGGAGGTTCAAGAGGAAGACACGAACAGCCATGCCCCCTAGCTGTGGGGCGGAGGAGAGAAGAGGCTGCTCCATGAGAGAGTGTTGGGGTGCCACTGGGGAGATGGCAGTTGACGTGTTAGGAAAGACAGTGGACTTTGTTACCTGGGGTGAAAGTCGGCTGTTTCCCCCTGTGTAGGCTCATCTTCCTGGACACTGATTGGAGAAGGAAGAGGGCTGGCCCTGCCCTTTTCTTCACACCTCTGTATGGTGGTCCTGAAGACAGAGGATGGCTATATTCTGAATGTTGTTATCAGTTTGTGTTGTTTTTTTTCCTTGCTAGACAAATGAGCCAAAGTGTCCACTGTAAGCAATAAACTAGTGTACTCTTTGGTTTCTCTCTGAATAATGTGTCTTCTCACTCACACAAAGCTCCATTTCCTTCATTGCCTTCCACTCAGCTGACTGGTTGTTGGATGTAGTCCTGGGCGTCCCATGTGAGGTGTCCATTGGGCATGATCATGTGGAGCCTGGCATCCTCCCTGGGCCCATCTCTCCTGCTAGAGGAGGAATTGGGCATCTTGGGCCTTGCCTTCAGTCTTGCCTTTAAACCATATTCCCAAGCTCAGAACTGAACCTGAGCAAATCCGAGCCTGGGCCTCTCTGGAATTTGGCCCTGTAGGGATAGGAGTATAAAAGAAGCCTGAGGATATTTTAAGTCAAGTCTCTAGTGTCTGAACCATGACTTATTTCCTCAAAGCTCTTCTCTGCCGGTTGGGGTAGGAATGAGAAGTAGGAGAACCAAGAGGAAGATGCTCATATATATATATATATATTTAGCACCCCACGCCTGATGAGCCTACATCACCCAAATAGCTAGGATGGAGGGCTGTCCATCTAAACCATTTCGCTGTGCATTTAGGGGGTATGTGTGTGGGGGTGCCATTGTGGACCTCCAAATGCTATGATTATTGGAAAGAACATTTTTCAAAAATGTTTATCATAAGCAATTATAAACTTATATCCATCATAACAGTTCTAGGGTCATAACCCCCAAGAACCAAAAAGGAAAAATAATTGGAAATGGAGAATAAACTTCTTAGACAAATACACACGTCCATTTATCTGTGGAGGGTCTTATAGACCAACACTATTTAGTAGCTCAGCTCTAGTACTCTAGCCATCATCTCTCATTGCTACTCAAGGATTGTAATAGCCAGACTTAATTTAGGGATTAGAATATATACATTGAAATATTAAATGTATTATGACCCATAACTGGGTCTTTTAAAGCATACATTTCACATATCTTTTCACATTCTGTCTCATGATTCCCACAAAATGAGCAGCCTAAAAGGAGACATAGGGGGAAAATGTGGAAGACGATAATTTCAATTACACGCCAGTGTTCCTCTCTGTCACCACAGCATTTTGTTGCTTTCAAAACTCTGTGAGGAGGCTGGATGCTTACTCCTCCAGATCTGAATTGATTCAGGTTCCTGCCACTCAGATTATTAGCACCCCGGTATGGAGCAAATGCAACAGTGTAGCCATCTAAAGCCAAGAATTGAAGGGCGATGCACTTGAAGGTCTGTGCTTACATGCAACGCTCAGATAAAAAGTGCTAGACAATCTTATAGTGTATACCAAAAACAAAATGAGTTAATTGAGAATTAAGAATGAATGATAGACCAAACAAAGAGAAAATGGTGCAGACATCTTAGAAGCATAGCATCCTATAGGGGGAAGAAAGCTCACAGGCTAACAAGTGCAAGCTCCTGACAAATGCAGGAGTTGCTGCAGGTGGAGGTGAAGGATCCTTCAGTCTTGATTTTCCAGTGGGGGCTGCAGAGGAGGGGGTGGCTAACCCTTACACAAAAGCCTATAGAATTTCTGAAAGCTTTAATTATTTTAAAGTTCTTCCTTCTACTAGGAGGAAGTCAATATTGTTTAATTGATCTGAGTTTTGCTTTCCGTGTGCTACAAAGAATAAACCTCATATTGTAAAGTCATTCCTCAAAGCCTTGCCCTCGTGTGGCTCCGTCTCCAGGCTCTTTACCACTCTAGAGACCTCTTTTGAAACGAAGATGAGCTTATGGATGTCTCTTGTAGGAGTGGTGACAGAACTGAAACTTACTTTGAATGCAGTCTGGTCAACTGCCTTGTACCGTGTGACTGTCACCTCCGTCAAATAGGACACCCTCTTCTCTTAATGGGTTTTGAGAGGAATTGGCTTTATTTTTTGCAGCCAGTTCATATTCTTGGCCCAAAACAAACTTATTGTCAGCTATGACCCCTAGATCATTTAATAGAAACTATTTTAAAGACATTATCTCTCATTTTGTATTTGGAGAATTGACATTTTGAATCTAAATATACAAAAATTTATATCACTTGTTCAGTTTCATTTGGTTAATTTTAGCCCATTATTGAGCTTGCTAAATGGTTTGGAGTCCTTATATAACATTCGCCATTTTTTTGCAATTTTGTTCTCTCTGCAAAATTTCTTTTTTTTGAGGAAGATTAGCCCTGAGCTAACTGCTGCCAATCCTCCTCTTTTTGCTGAGGAAGACTGGCCCTGAGCTAACATCCATGCCCATCTTCCTCTACTTTATACGTCGGACGCCTACCACGGCATGGCATGCCAAGGGGTGCTATGTCCGCACCGGGGATCCAAACCGGCGAAGCCCGGGCCCCCGAAACAGAACGTGTGCACTTAACCACTGCCCCACCAGGCCGGCCCCCATCTCTCTGCAAGTTTGATCAGTATGTTTTATACATTTTATAGTCAAATAGCTGATAATTAGTAAACAGAATACAAGCATACAACATTTTGGCATCCTTCCTTGAAAATACTCCATTAACGAGCACTTTTTTGAGTAGAGAGTCAAACTAGATAAAAATCCTCCAACAACATTATCATTCAGGGCCATTCTTTGCCATCTCCAGGATTTTGGAAAAGGATTTTGGTAAAAAAAAAACCTTTGCTGTATGACTCACTGAAATAAAAAAATGTTCTCTTTATTGCACTCTAATAATTTCACCTTCTTGTAAACCTAAACGTAATAAATGAGCTTAGCTCGGCATGGCTTATTCTTAGGGAACGCCTATTGTCTTTTATGATAATTTTTAATCCAAATATTCACAAAACATCTTTCAATAATCTCTTCTAGAAATTTGTGAGAATTTTACATTAAATTTATTCTCCTTTCATTTCTACAAATCATGTCTTTGAAAATTACAAAAGTTGCCTCTATTAAATCTTAGAGATCTGTTCTGCTCTGAAAAAAAAAAGAATTATTTAAATCAGCTATAAGACTCTTGTTTGGGTTTTAAGACCATCGATTTTCGTCCAACCCTTTTCATTCCTAGACTATTTTCCTTTCTGGAGAAGACAGGCTACAATACGAGTCAAGTGCGTCTGCTCTCTCTGTACTGTACGTTGACATTATAACGTCTGCTGACATCATAACGTCTGCCATGAGAAGTACATTTCTCTTTTCCCTGTCCTTTCTGTTCCAAGTTTGGTTCTATTGTCATCACCGCTAGTGTTACTGTTAGTATTGGTCTTTAGCATGTGTTGCAGCGTGAATTTTTTCTGGGCTTCACACTTGGAGATATTATTCTTGGAAGTCCAAATGTGCCTCCTTTTAACTTTCACACCTTTTCAGCCCTTTTAAAATCTGAGCTTGTAGCCACATTGTTACCTTTTGGACGACTCCTTTCGTTCCTCATTATAATTGGGGTTACATCTGTAGAACTTCACTTTGGATGGTTCCACATCCCTCTGCACCAGCCTCATTTGGAGGATGGGGAGCTTCTCACACATAGCTCTCACTTTTGTTTTGGCTTTGGTTAAAGTGAGGGAGCCAAGTCTCTGCACGCTGGAGAGCCACGGTCAGGCCACTCCTCGGATCTCAGGGCAAGCACATTTCAGCACTCCTCCCACCTCCCCTCTCCCCCTCCCCCCATCCTCTTGATATCATGGCTCTCTCAACAGTGCATTCTCTGGGGTTTGCAGTTGGCAGGGCCAGAATCCTTCCTTGCAAAAATCTATCCCTCCAACTTAAGCTTCCACTATCACAATTTGTCCACTAGATGGCAATCTACCACTACTTTCACTGCGGCCTTAAACTACTCTGTTTACAGTAAGAAAGTTCACGCTAATTCTTTCTCCAAAACGCCCTAGAGCCACTAATATCAGGTTCAAAGATACTAAAGTCATTTGGTTTGTACCTTCATTTGCCAGATAAAGTATAGGATGTCTAGTTAAATTTGAATTGTCAATAAACAACAAATAATTTTTTAGGATAAGTATGCTTTCTGCAATATTTGGGTGTCCTGTATTTTGATTTGCTAAATCTGGCAACCCTAATTGTAGCGCTCTGCTAAGGACACCACATCCATGATGACTTTGTGATTCAGAGAGAGATCATCCAGGAGTTCGCCTCTGTATCTCTACTCAACTTCCTTGCAGTTTAGGCTCCTGAGCAGTCCTGGGTTCATCGCATAAAGCCAGTTCATTCGGTACTCCCCTCCCTCCTGCAATTATAACCCTCCATACAGGCTCCACGCTTGTCTAAAAAAATGCTCTGAAATCTGTTGGATTCGTATTATATTTTCTGTTCCTGTTAGCTAAATTTTTTATATTGGTTATTTATATATTTCTGAGATAGTCCATTAGAATTTATTTTTAAAATGTATATTTTAACATCATTTTCATAAACAGAACACAGGAAAACAGGCTGCAAAAGATAATTTGGCCTTTGTTGATTCCACTCCAAGTCTTAAATGGTCTTGATTAATTAAGAATAAGTCTGACTTCCTGGAAGTGAGGTGTCTCCTTCATTCACCCGGAAGTGGTATTATTTTAGTTCAAGAGATATTTTAGGAGATTTAGGTTTTTTATGTTTGTGTTTTAGTTTATACTGTTCTTTCAAAAATGCCCCCTCGCTTGAATTTCATAACAAAGTCCTGAGAAATAAAGGCAGACATTCATTCTGCCATTTGGTGGGGATTTACAGGCACCCACCATACTGAGTGCACACAAAGATAAATAAAAAGTCTTTCCAGCTTTCAGGGAACTGACAATCTTGTGGGGGAGTCTGACAGCACAAATGACCAGTTACAACACAGATGGCAATGCTGCGCAGGGCCAGCCGTGAGTACAAAGTGTGACAGAAGTCCAAAACTTGGAGCAGCCATATCTGTGGGGGCTAAGGAAGCTTTGGAGCTCGAGGCATTACTCATGAAGCAAGAGTAGAATTTGGAAAAGCAGAGAAGGCAAGCAAAGGTATTTCAGGAAGAAGGTGGAGTGAATGCGAGTCCACTGACACGGGAAAGATGATGAGGGACAAGTTCAGAGTGGCTGGATTTGTATGCAGAAGAGGCGATCGGGGGGACCGTGATGGAAGATGAGGCTGGTTAGGGAAGAGTGGGAAAGGCCTCAAACACAACGCTGAGATGTTTGGGCTATATTCTTCGGGTGATTAGAGAGACACTGGCATTTTTAACTCATGGGCTTGACTTGACCAGATTTGTATTTTAGAAAGACAAATGGAGATCAGAGGCCTTAAAGAGGAGATGCAGGGAAACGAGACAAGGCTACTGAATTAGTCTAAGTGAGAGACGATGGAGCCCAGAGTACGGTAGTGTAAAGGAAGAAGAGGACCAGATCTGAGAAATATTTAAGAGTCAGAGTTAGTATAATATGAGAGAAAATTAGTTGAAAGGAATTGGAGAGACAGGGGAGAGGACAAAGACTTCAGTAACTAGGAAATGCTGATAACTGAGAAAGGAAGCAATGGAGATGGAGCAAATTTGGGCAAAAGGAGATTATTTTGTTTGTGTATGTTGGGGCCAAAGTTCCTGTGGTTTCTGGGTGGATATGTCTAGGGAGAAGAATATGGAACCAGTGTCTGTGGGAGAGATAAGGACTAAAGGTTGCCACTGGGCCTCTCCAGCATAGAAAACACTAGTGGAGCTCGAGAGACCAAATCAAACTGCTCAGGAAGAGCAGGGAGCATGAAGAAATGTGGTCCTAGGGTGGACTCACAGAAAAACCCACAAAGGAGAGGACAGAAGGGCTGAAGGAAAGGTGGCATTGAGATGGATAACGAACGGCCTGAGTAGAGGAGGAAAGACTTGGAGGAGCTGGATGGGGAAAAAGTGAAAAGCCCAACTGGGTCACTTGGTTTGGAGAGGTGGTTAGACAAATAAGTGTGCAAATTAGATGTAAGTATCTCAATTTACAGAGGAGGACACTGAGGTTGAAATGATTTCCTAAGAATGTCTTAATCAAGTCTAGTAGAAGTCTTTTGAGTTTGTTTTATTTTCCACCTCACCAAATGCAGATAAGGAGTCTTGCTTCCTGAATGCTATCATTTACAAAACTGAAAGAGCCTTAACAAGTAAAAGGCTATTAACGATAGCCAGTTTGTGTGTTTGTGTGTTTCACAAGACCACGTGAAGACCCAAAATAGCTTACTTACCTAACTCAGAAATTGGTCCTCAAAGTATTAATGATGATGATAACCATTTATTTAGCATCTATTGTGTATCTAGCTCTCTAATAGGTAATTTCATTTCACAACAGTCCCATAAGGTGTTATTCATTTGACAAATGAAAATCTGAGAGTCAGAGAGGTGTCTGAGTTTACCCAAATTTGCAAAAGATATAAATTTTGGACAGGATGTAACCCCATGTCAGGAAGTGCCAACTTCAGGAAGCAATGTATTTGGACAGTTTTAGAGGGAGATAATAAGGAAGGGCAGAAGGTGGGGGTGGGTGTCATCAAACAATGGGTGTGATGTAGGCTAGATTTAGAATCAAATCCTTCCAAGACCCAGGCCTGTGTTTAAATAACTTAAATACTCATACTGTTTCGTTTGATGTAAAAAGAGGTAGGGACATTGTAGTGAGAAGAGGGAAGAGAAAATAGCGGTAAAAGGGAAAGGAAGCTGCATGTTCTAAAACTGAAAGGGGGATTGGAACATATGAGAAGAACAGTCAGAGGGGAAGTGAAGTGTGTGGGGGGGGGCAATGTGAGAAAAGGAGACAGTTGGAGGGGATGGGTGGGAGCTAGATGGCCAGGTGGGGGCCAGCTGTGACAAGCCTATTGCCTCGTAGATAACGAAAGGGGGAAAAAAGACAGAGCCAAATCTGACACTGGTACAGCACCTTCCACCAGAAAGATTGCAGGTGAAATCTGGGAGAAGATAGACCAATGGGGAAGTCATTCTAGTGTCCAGGAATGAGATGTTCAGAATATAATAATGGTAAGGAAACGAGAGAGAAACAATCAACGAGAGCAATGCTAGGAAGATATCAATGGAATTTAATTTTGTGGATCAGGAGGAAAGAATGTCAGACTGACTCCAGGTTTTAGAGCCTAGGCATCTAGGAATACTGTTTACAAAATATGGAAGTCCCGAGGAGTTGGTTTCTGCCTCTGCATTATAGCTTCTGCATCTTCATTTGTAGCTTTCACATTTCTTGTCTTAGTCTCATTACTCTGGTCAAGTTGCCTCAAGAACATTCCTCCTGCCACAGTTTTATTATCTGAGAATGGAATTTCCACCCACAGAGATTCCATGGTCTTTTCTGGTGCACTTTTATCCTGTTGCTGCTTATGGCATTCTTTCCATCTAACTCTATCCAATGTGTCCTCTCCAACTCGGCTCCCTTACCCCAATCCATATTCCTGTAGCCTGCCAGGGATGCAATCTGTTTTTCAGAGTTCCCTTCTGAGTTCCCATCAATAACAAGCATACAATGTTTCCAAGCATTCCAATTTGCCCACTTCTTTATTTCACGTTCTTGCTCATTACTGTCATGTGTTGCTTAATGATGGGGAGGGGTCTGAGAAACGTGTCATTGGGCGATTTTGTCGATGTGCGAACATCATAGAGTGTACTTACACAAACCCAGATTGTGTAGCCTACTATACATCTAGGCCCTATGGTACTAATCTTATGGGACCACCGTCGTGTATACGGTCAGTTGTTGACTGAAACGTCATTATGTGGTGTGTGACTGTATTCCCTGTGTTTGACTTTTCTGTTACTTCCTATAATTCTTAATTATTTGAATTGGTGAAATCAGGTATATTTTCATACCCAGTCAACTAAAAAATGTTTCCCAGAACCAACTGAAAGGACTACTATCAAATGTTTAAAAAAAATATTTGATACATTTATTTTCCTTGATTTTCAGCTGGAAAACTCCTCCTCCATCTTTTTTTTCCCTTAATGCCAATATGGTTTATACTTTGAGGAGGAAGCCCAGTATTCCTGCATAAATTCTATCTTCTAGTAAAGATCCTCTTGTTCTTCTCTCCCCTAAATCTAAACAGCCACCTCTTTACACACACACGCACCCTTCCCCCCATCTGACTCGCCACTTCTTTAAGGCCCTGATGTGCAATGGCTGCAAAAACCACACCTCATCTTTGTTTCAGTTCCATCACCCAAACCTGCTTATTAGCAATTCCACAAGTCTGACCTTCCACTCTCTCAAAAATAATCTGCCTATACATATTCTGTTTGCTCAGTCTTCGCATTTTATGGCAAGCACCTTAAACCTTTTATGATGAGCACAAACTCAGCAAACCACTTGCATAAATCCTAGAGGCGAACATCAGACTGTTCTAATCTGTGGTTTATAACTGGCTGAGTGACATTAGGCAAATTAACTCCCCTCTCCAGGCTCCATTATGACAAGTGACGGTGTGAGACACAAAGATCTCTAGGCTTCTTTGGACTCCAACAGTCCACCACAAGTTGATCTCAATAAGAAAACACTCTAGGGGCTGGCTCAGTGGCGCATAGGTTAAATTTGCATGTTCCACTTCTCCGAGGCCTGGGTTTCGCTGGTTCGGATCCTGGGTGTGGACATGGCACCGCTTGGCATGCCATACTGTGGTAGGCGTCCCACATATAAAGCAGAGGAAGAGGGGCATGGATGTTAGCTCAGGGCCAGGCTTCCTCAGTAAAAAGAGGATTGGCAGTAGTTAGCTCAGGGCTAATCTTCCTCAAAAAAAAAAAAAGAAAAAGAAAACACTCTAGAACTGGCTGGATGCCTCCCATCCTTCTGTATTTTCATCCCATTGCCTTCTGTATTTTCCTATTCTCCCTAGGACTGTCTGCTTCTGTGATGGCTAACATCTCTCTTGCTGGATTTGTGGACTCTGCTACAGTATCCCATGGTCTATTGCTCTCAACCACCCTTTCCAGAAGAGTCTAAACTTTCTCCCTGGTGTTAAGGAGCCCCTTGGTCTGTGAGCAGATTTAGATCCTCCATCTCAGTGCAATCAACTGACCAGCTCCCACTCTGCTTCAGGATTTCCATCTGCATTGTTCAGAGATAATTGCCTCTTTGAAATGCTCAGGTAAACTGCCAGGAAAATATTTATCTGCCCATTGGTGCTCCCAGGGAAGTTTGTGGGCCAGACTCGGGCCCCTCCCTGTAGCAGGCTCTGCCTTCAGGCCCATGACTCATTCCCCAAGCAGCAGGGATCAGTAGTCACTCCCACCCTCACCAGCTCACTCAAGTTTACAGCTCACACCAGCCCAGCTCCTTTCCTCCACACATTCCTTGTTCACAGGCCACCCAGGAAGCATAAACACTCGTCTGTCTAAGGGCGCTCATCCACTCACCTGCCCTCCCTGAGTCTTCTTTGTGCCCATAGCCTTGTTTTTGCAATGCTCCCTGGGAATTCTGCAGACTGAAGGGATGGTTTGCCTTATCTTCTTCCAAGGAAGAGGCTAGAGAAATTTCTCTTCTGTAATTGTCATTTAAAATGGGCAGGTTGAAAGAAGCGGGTCAAAAACTATTAAGTACAGAGAATGTTCTAAGTACCTTTGAATCATTGCTGAGTGTGGCATCTGTTTTTCTTTAGCTCATTTACTCGTAACCTTTGGCCCCTCTGCACACCTGATTTCAGAGTTGGAAGATTACATTAAACAACAGGCCGGGAGCTGCTGCAGTCATGCAGCTCCTGAGTCATGTTTATAGCAAATGTGGCTTTGGGGTGACTGAGTGGAATGAGTGATAGGCCCAAATCACCACCAAAAGATATTTACATAGAGGTTTCAGAACCGTGTACAAACATGCACACGGCTCAGTGATGTGTCTTGGGGTGCGTGGGTGAGGAATAGTTGTGTCTATAAAGGGCCACTGTAGCAAAATACTGGATTTCTAATTTTACCTCTTCTTAAGGAGAAGAGGTTATAAGGGCGGCACTCCTAAATACTTAAAAGCACACAGACTATTATGGGTAGGGCAATATGGGGTCCAAAAGAGCATTTGGTTTATCAATGTATGTGAAAGAAGGGAGCCAGTGAATGTAATTTCTTTAAATTTTAAAAGACTTTTAAACATCTATCCCAAATGCTCATTTAAAAAAGAATCAGGCATCATAGGACCCAAATCCATTTGATCTTTTGTCATATCATGGATATAGAAGTTGTTTGAGAGAAAATAACATTAGGGAAAGCAAACATCTCCAACTGTGAGCCTTCCAGATATTAACATGGAGGCTGACCGTGTTAAAATCATTATAAATGACTGTGACAGGGCAAGAAGTGCACAATAAAAATCTTAAGATCATAGTTAACTTTATGTGAACAGTTGATGGTGAAAATAAACTTTAAAAAACAGCTTTCTAAGCTGTGTGAGTAGGTGAAAGTGATAGATGGAAATTCAACGTGGTCGAGGGCACAGAGGAAATAATTCAGCATATAGCTATAGATTCTAAGCTCCAAGCATGTTACAATTCAGAAGAGAGGCTATAGATAGGATGTTGTTGGGGCTGGCCCAGTGGTGCAGTGGTTAAGTGTGCACGTTCTGCTTCTCAGCAGCCCGGGGTTCGCCGGTTCGGATCCCGGGTGTGGACATGGCACCGCTTGGCACACCATGCTGTGGTAGGCGTGCCACATATAAAGTGGAGGAAGACGGGCATGGATGTTAGCTCAGGGCCAGTCTTCCTCAGCAAAAAGAGGACTGGCAGTAGTTAGCTCAGGGCTAATCTTCCTCAGAAAAAAAAAAAGGACGTCGTTGATGTCTCCTGAAGACACTACCATTGTGCAGAGTTTTGCTTAAAAATCAATAAAATGAGGTATATTCATATATGCCTCAAAACGCAGTTCTGCCCAAAAAGCATGGGTTAATGGTTGTTTTCACCATCGAGCATAAGAAATTGCTGTTTCTAAGACAATGATGCCAATTAGGATTAAAGAATAAGTTGAGTTAAATTCTGGAAATCTGACGGGGGAAGGGACAAGAAAGAGAACTGTCCCCAATTTTCCGAAACCCAATGTATGGAAAATTTAGAAATTCAATTGAGAAGAGATTACTCATATCTAAGTTTTGTTTGTTTGTTTTTAAAACCAAGGACAGGTAAATCCCAATTGTCTTTTCATTTCCCAGATTAGGTGAGAATAACCCAATTAAACGAATACATATTTAGTCTTACGGAAGTCAGCTTCAAAGGGCTCATAGCAACTTCAAGGAAAGAAGCAGTCATTCAACCAAAAAAATTATTTGCATGTGTACCATTCAGAAGTTGATATTTTATCTCTCTGGGAAAATAAGGGAGAATTTGCCTAGAAAACATAAGGTTGAATATGGCTCTGTTTGAGCCATATGGCCAGTATTCAAATGCTGGTTTGAACAAATAATTTGGATTATAATTATGGTTATTGCTATTAAGAAGGGCCAGTAGTTAGTTTACATGTAACATTTACATATTAGTATATCATATATTAATAATAAAAAGCTAGCTTTATGAAAATAGTGAAAAACTTCAATTGAACTTCTCTAAAACAATCCCTATTTTAGATTTTTTAGTAGGGTCAACCTGTTTAGGATAAATTAATATTAGCTCCATCTTAATTACTATAGTGATAACTTTTCTAAAAATTAAGCAAGCTACCTCACATTTTAGGACGGATTGAAAACAAAATGTGTGATCAAAAGTGATACTATCATGTCCTATCGCTGTTAATTGGCCACAGGACAAGTTTATAGTATTATTCTTACCTTTGTACAAAGCTGCAATGCAATTCTACTTTTGAGTTCTCCTACAGATAAAACAGAGTAGTAGAATGTCCAGGCTGGGATGATAAGGATCGAGCTTAAAAGTGCTATTGCCGTATGAGGGCTCTATATAAGAACAAAATGTAAGGCGTGATGCTCTTCAACTGAGCAGGACAATCAGACAGGAGGGAGAGAATCATCCATTATAGAGTTGGATAGGACTTTGGAGTTTACTTGTCCAATCCTGCATTTTACATCTAAGGAAACTGAGATATGGACAGGCTGAATCATGGCAGTACAACTGCAGTTCAAGTTTCTTGACTTGGATTCTAGAACTCTTTCCGTTCCACCATTCTACCTTTCACCAAGAGGATGAAACTGCTGGGAAGATAGCTTCGCAATAATTCGTCAAAATATAAAGTCATGAAAGTTTGAGCAGGATTCCCAAATCCATCCAAACTAGCCTTCCTTCAATTCTTTCTAGTTCCTTATACAACCTCTGAGGCCAAAAGAAGCAGAAAAACTGCCCAAACTCTTGGGAGTGATAAAGCAGGAGTCAGCAGCGGCCATAAACTAGGCACCATCTTGGTCTTTCATGACACCTGAATCCAAATCCTCAAGTGATTCCATGTTCTGACCTGGTTCAGCGCTGAGTCTGAAAAGAAAACACTCAGAGAAGTGCCAGGTTTATTAGAGTGAGAGAGTATTACCCTCACATCGCCACCAATAGACATAAATTCCAGAGATGCATGCACTGACCTCACACCAATAATTACGGAAAATCTCTAGGGTTGGAAGATACCTTAGAGGTCACAAGGTTTACCCTCCCATCTGATGTGTTAATCCTCCTTCAACATCTCCCTCCAGTGGACTGAGGTCAGATTCTGTTTAACACGTGGCCATGATGGAAACTGGTTAGCTCTGAATCTGCACTCTGAAGCAGAGAGTGTTTAAGGACTATATGGTAGTACAAGTAAAGTTCCTTGGCTGAGACCCCGTTGGTCCCTTTCCTATGAGAAAAGGTTCCCATAGTCCAGTGCAAAGTCCCTCAAAATTTCCCCACCAAGCACAAAGCACAAAAAAGGAGGCCTGGGACCAGCATGGGCAGCCGGATTTTGTCCGTGGGTTTTCAGAAGGTCTAGTTCTTGGTGCACAGAAGGCCTCTGTCGCGGGGTTCTGGGGCCAGCCCTCTCCAGGAACACGTGGTCCTTAAGCTCAGGGTGTTCTTCCCAGAGAACAGCTAGGTCTGCTGTTCCACTAGCTGTAGTTTGGCAGTCTTGACTCGCTGGGCTTCCTTTAGGTTCTGTGCACGGATCTCTGGGTTGGAAATGAACTCCACTTGTTGCAGAGGGAACCAGCCTTGCTCCCCATCTGAGAGTCTCACGCCTTCCAGCCAGCCTAAGGGCACAAGGTGGGTGGGAAGAAGAATTACCTGGGAAAGACTTGCAATAATTCCTGCTGGACTTCCTTCCTGGAAACTTTTCTAATCTTAAGGCTCAGTGGACTGGAGAGCCCACAGTATGGGAAGTCCAGCCTCCCAGTGTACTAACCTTGGCTGCTCTAATTCTGGTAAAGTCTATAGCTGCCTGTTCCTGGGCCTTCTCCACTCTCATGGGTTGAATCGTGCTCCCCCCCAAATATATGTTGAAGTCCTAACCCAAAATAACTCAGAATGTGGCCTTATTAAGGAAAAGGGTGGTTGCAGATGTAATTAGTAAAGTTAAGACGAGGTCATCCTTGAGTAAAGTACGCCATTAATCTAATATAACTGGCCTGCTTATAAAAAGAGGGAAATTTGGACACACACATTCACACCGGAGGACGGCCACATGAAGATGGAGGTAGAGATTGAGGATAGAGATTGCCACAAGCCCAGGACCACCTGGGACTACGAAGCTGGAAGAGGCAAGGAAGGATCCTCCCCTAGAGGCTTCGGAGGAGAACAGCCCTGCTGACACCTTGATTTTGGACTTCTGGCCTCCAGAACTGGGAGAGGATAGATTTCTATTGTTGTAAGCCACCCAATTTGTGGTACGTTGCTAAGCAGCCCTAGGAAACTAACACATCCACCTGCAGCGTCCCACCTCCAACGCCCAGCCTCCTGCTGCTGGAGTCTCCCTCTTACCGTCGCTGCTTTGCTGAGTCACCATCACCACGTCGGCCTTCTCTAGCGCCAACTCGTCATTCTCTCGGGGTTTGTAGGCTCGAAGGCACTGTACTTGCGGGGAGTCTTTGGAAGAGAAGAGTGTGAGGAGAGGTTAGGAAAGGGAAATGACTGGAACATGGAGAAGGAATTGCAGGGCGAGGCTGGGAAGACTTGGGCTAGAGAAAGTTTGGGCTGCTGAAAGTTACAGACAAAAGACACAACTGGAAAAGTCTTTAGCTTCTACCAGGGAACAAAATGGTTGATAAGGAAACAGAAAGATCAGAATTGAAATGAATCAAAAATGCTACTTCTCCAGGGAAGATGAATTGCAAAATATGTTGCAACCACCTTCAGTGACTCTTTATTAAAAATACTTGAGATTCAGCTACAGACCCATCTTCCCTCTGAAACCTTTCCTGACTCTTTGGACCTCAATGGATTCTGAATTCCTTTAAAAGTGATTGTTTGTGTCACATCACTATCTTCTTATCTTAACTAATTGTTTCAAGTATGTATTCTGTCTCTCCAACTGGATTGTAAAATCTGAGTCTGTGACGCATTCTTCATTTTCTTCACGGTACCAGATATGGGGCTAGAAAAGACTTAACCAGCAGGGTTCCAGGTATGATCTCAGAAAGGCATTCAATTCCCTTTAGCTTCAGTTTCCTCATCTATAAATGACTGGGTTGATCAAGATGATTCTTGAGGGAATTCTGGATTTTCCATATTTCTAGATTTTTGTGAACCAGGGGAAATCCAGTTTTGAAGCTCAAGATAACAAGTCTCAGAGTGTTCCTGACTCATAAGCATTCCATCTTTCAGGGGTTTATCTTTCTACTTTACCACACTGCCCTAGTTCTCTCAGAAAACAAAGAGAACACTCTAATATCATCTGCACATCTTTTTCTCCAGCTCATCCACATGTGCCACTCACAAGATCACAGAGAAGGAGAAGAATTATCTTGCCTTCCTTACCCGCCGGGGAACTGAAGGCCAGCAGAGGGATCGCACAGTGAACAAATTACAGAACAGAACTGTTTACAGTCAGGCTCTCCTACTTCCTTTCCCAGGGTTCCTTGTATTTGTTTGTTTTTTTGAGTCACTACAGGCCCAGTGTTCCTTTGAGTTCAGTTCCTCTCTGGACACGAATTAAGGAATCCTTGCTGGATGACAACTGCGGGGCTTATCTGAGACTCAGAAGTCCAGTCTTGGCATGAATGCAGACGCATTCTTAATGCATGAGTGCCCGTGGGTATGTGGAAGCCTGAGGTAAGGGGTAGTGGTCTCAGGTCAAGTTATACAGGAGGGGGTGTGGTCCAGACAAATCTACTATGTTATTAATCATCCTGCAACTCCCACTCCAGCCCTACTTTCTCCTTGGATTTCTCTAAGACATTTTTGTTTTTGTTAGTGCCATCAGGTTGATTCCAACTCCTAGTGAGCCCAGGGACAGCAGAACGGAACCCTGCCCAGTCTTTTCGCTCCATCCTCTCACCTTCCAGCACTATATCAGACAATGCTCTGCTACTTCTCATAGGGTTTTCATGGCCAATTTTTTCGGAAGTAGGTGGCCAGGTCCTTCCTAGTCTGTCTTAGTCTGGATGCTCCACTGAAACCTGTCCACCATGGGTGAACCTGCTGGTATTTCAAATACCAGCGGCATAGCTTTCAGCATCACAGCAACATGCAGCCCTCATGGTATGACAACCGACAGATGGGTGGTGTGGTTCCCTGACTGGGAAACAGACCTGGGCCCTAGCCGTGAGAGCGCTAAATCTTCAACACTAGACTACCAAGGACTGAGACCTTTAAGCAGATAAAATCTCAGCAAAATAATAGCAGGACAGACTTAAGGAGACATATATTTAAAAAGAGCAAACTATTGCCCAAGGAAGGGAGAGTATGGGAAGGAGGCATTGCCAAGGTGATGAGCAGTTTAAGCAGATGCATCTCAGGTGTTTAAGCTCCAGACGCCAGTCTTCTATCCTGAAATTCTGGATGAAAGCAATAAAAGAAAGCCTCCCAGTTACCACCCAGCCTCCTAAACCCCTGCAGCCAAAGGAAACTTCTGACCCTGCCATTATTCTGTCCCTCTTAGACCCTCACTCACCATAACACTCCAGAAGGTCCAACTCCTCTCTTGGCATGGTCAAGGCTGAGATCCATCGAAGCTTTTCACTTCTGAGGAAACAAAGCAGGGTCATTGCTTCAGCTGCAGCTCTGGGGGTGTAGGATAAGGGCCAATGATGGCAGAGGGAAATGACTGTGGGAAGGACTTGCCTAGTTCGAAAAGTTGTGTAGTTCCATAGTGTCTAGGACAAAAGTCATAGGACTCTGCTTGGTTGGAAGTATGACACGATCTTGAACTATATGTTAATGTGTCTTGTCACCTTTTGTTTTTCCCTTCTCTTTCCAAGCTTATCCTCCTAATGGCTTCTTGTATCTTTCAAGTGGGGGCAGAAAGTCAACTGTCAATTATACACATGTAGATTTTCCATTTTGGGACTTGTACCGAGCAAAATGTTCACCTCAGTTTAGATTCCCTCTCTCAATTTGCATAATTCTTGACACTCCTCTGCCACCTCCCTTCAATCAAATATCTCAGAGATGAAAATTATTCTGCAATCATAATTAGATCAGGGAGACATATCTACTATTTTTTTGGTCATGTAATATAATCTAAGCCTAATTTTGTAATTATCTGGAGGTTTTTGCATTATCTTAGCCTCTGCTTCCATACACGCTGGAGTAATTGAGAGCTGACACTATTACTGTTCCTGGAAGATGTTGCCCAAAGCACTAAGCAAAGAGCAGGAGTCTCCATCTGATTACCTGACTTAGGTGACGTTTTGCACACAAACCCCGGCACCAGGCCCTCTGTTCCGTAAGTGAGAACAGGCATTATTGATCCCACCCTGAAGGGTGGGACAAAACTGAACAGTGTCTACAACATGAGGATCTTCAGACCATCAGATATTATACTGAACTTTTAAAAGACGTTTCTTATCTCTTTCATAACAGCAATAAGAGCTATAGTCTTATAGCTGTTTATTATATGTTGTAGGCAACGTGTACCAGATTTTATAGGTATTATTTTTAATACTCTCTCAAATGTATGTATGTGTGAATGTATTTTTAAAAAAATTATTATTAAAAAGATGAGCAAATCCAAGTTCTCAACACTATGGATTTCTGCTCAACAGAGGACTGGGTTGGAAGGTGCGAGAAAGGAAAGCTAAAGGCAACCCAGTGCCTGTCTTAGGCATGTATATGCCCACCAGTCTTGGACACTGAGGAATTTCTGTACACGTGGGCATTTGCTCGTGATGTCAGTAATCCAATTCTTTAGTTACTCCATACCAGTCCATCTCCTTACTGGTGTCTCACAGACTTTGCCCTTCTTGACTAAAGTGTATAAAATAGATGCTAAACTTTGGTAGTGACTTTACACCCTCCCCCACCTCTAGTCTCCTGCGGAGTTGTCTATCAGCTCTAGTTTGGGTTTGGGTTTCTCTGTGGATGCTCACCAGTCCAGAATGGGTGAAATAGTGCAGTGGCTGTTTTCTGGACCCATTTTCTGCCTTGGTCCCACTTCCTTCCCAAGCTGCCCTCCCTCCTCCCCTCAACTGCTCTGCCCAGCCCCATCTCACTGAGTCTCAGTGCGGAGGAGGAACTCGGCCTGTGTGCCCTGTGTATTTTGCCGCAGGAAGAGTCGGAAGAGGTTTTTGTGAGGTCCATGTAGCTTCATTTCACACTTTTCCCCGCGGACAGAGGAGAAGGGAGCATGGTCAAATACCAGGAATCGGCTACCCCTGCAAAATACAAGGCTTTTCAATCTGATTCTGTAGTTGTCACGCTTTAGCCACCCTCATATCTGTGGATTCAAAATCCCTGTTGTAACATCTGCAGCCTGCAAATTCTCATAAAAACCATAAGATGGTGCTAACTTGCTCCCAAGATGGTAGCTCCAGAGTCCCCAGGGATTTGTAGTGCAATGGACACTTTGCCACTTTAAAGAGTTGAAGAGAAAGAACTAATATAAAATTTCTAAGGTCCTTAGGACCAAAGAGTTAAGATCTGGAATTGGCTAAGTACCTCTAGGCCAGTAGGCAGAGGCTAGCCCAAAGAAACCCCAAATCGACTGATTTGAGAATCTGATAAACTAATTTGCTCCATTTTGCTCTGTCTCTCTAACATGATATGGGTCCTACTATGTGACCTCATGACATAATTTGGTGGGATCCCCTTTTTTGCTTTGGATCTTTTGTTCTCTTCTCTAGGCCATGGCCTCCACTCGATGGATTGAGCCACTGAGAAGGGTTCCTCTAAGAACATGACCCTTCTCTATCCCTTTTAGTTCTTCCCTCTTGCCTCATCCCATTTCCCTCTTGTGCTCTGGCCTCCCATTCCAGTCACTGACTCTCGGGGCCGAGACAGCAACAGACAGTCGTTGAAGAGATGCAGGTGGACTGGACGTGTGTTCAGTTTCCTCCGTAGCCCCTGGGAGGCACTGAACTCAAGGGCCGTCAGTTCTCCACTCTTCACCAACCAGCGTGACTGTGAAATAAGCGGGAATATCTACAGGGTGGGGGAAGACAGAGAAGGCAGTGTCACAGACAGGACAGCTTGAGGCCTCCTCTCAGTCCTGCCCTCCTCCCCGTGCCTCCTATTTGTAAGGTCCACCATTAACAACCCATTCTTCCACATCTTCCCTCTTGCTCATAACCCATCCACTTAGACTCAGTTTCTCTCTGAACCCTCTAACTACTACTGTCTACTGCTGGGCAGCTCTCATGTCCATAGCTCAGGCAATGAAAAGTACCTATGGTCCCAACCAGGATAGTGACTATATGAGAAAGCTCAGCCCTAGCAGCCCAAACGGAAAAAGAGATGGAAGAGCCCAATTAGGGCATGTGGAGGAACAAGGCAGGGAACAGCATGATGTATGTCTTAGAAGTTAAAAGATTTGAGCAGTTCTGACATCTGTTCTTTCTTTGATTATAACCAGAGACATGAGAGGAGCAGTTGGAATCACATGTGGGAGTGAGAGTAAGGAGAACTAGGTAGGGTCTGCTTAGAGCTGGAATTTGGGTAAAGATAAGGGTACTGGACTATGTTTAACATGTGCATAAGGGATTTTCCCTCTCTTCCAGGGAGCTAACGATGGTGTCTATTCTGAGATGGAATTTGAGTGTGGAATGTCTATTGTAGATTTGTATTTGGATAGGAGATTTTGGCCCTATATTTGGATTCAGTTTTATATTTCTTTGGTTAGACTAGATAGAGCCTTGATAAAATACTGAATCGTTCTAGCCACAAAAATATATCTTTATAGAGGCTTATATTGATAGGCTCTTCCTCATCTGCCCAGTTCCCAAATGCATACACTCTCTCTCAAGTAAACACTGTCCTTTATTTCTTATGTAACCTTCCAGATTTTCTTTATGTATACACAAGCAAATACATATACTGATATGTGTCCTCCTACTTTTTCACCAAAGGTAATATATTATAACACACACAGTTCTCTATCTTCCCTTTTCATTTAACAATATATGATGGAGACTGAAGTAGGTATTCAGGTATCGCAGAAATAGGACGGAATAAAAGGCATGCAGAAATGCGGTCAGAGACTAGGATTGTTTGAGCAAGATGGTTCTATGTTTGAGGGTGACCTGTGGGATATGCTAAAGAGCTTCATGGGCAGCAGCGGGATGGGGGTGGGGGGTCCAAGGGACTAACTCACTTTGCATTCAAACTCAATCTTCTGGCTCAGGTAGATCAGCTCCTCTGTCCGTCGCATCCTCTGGACATTGTTATTGCAGTCTCGGATCAGCTGAGTGTTGAGCAGGGTAGGGTAAGAGGAAGAGCACTGTGTTAGAATCTTTGACTTTTGGGTCCCCTGCAAGAAGTCTGGAAATCAGTTTTAATAGGCTAGAATTGCATGAAGCCAGCATTAAGTTGACGTCTAGGATTCTGGTATACTTGGTATGACCTGATAGAACATTTCTGGGCTAAGTGAACTTAAGATTTAATCAGAGGATTGTGGTAGGGAGAGTGTAGTCCCCTGGTGTGGAGTGCCCTCAGTGTGGGAGAAGAGGCTGTGGGGTGTGCATGTTTGGAGGTCTGGTGGATGCAGTGAGGTGACTGAGCAAGGCCATTAGCAGAGTCCTGCATTTTCTGGAGTCATGGGCCTGGGCAGGGAAGAGTTCTCTGTGAAGGCAAATCAAAGCATCAGAGTCAGGGTGGTGGCTGCTTACCTCCTCCAGGGCGTGGTGTGCCTTCGTGGCCTCTGCCTCCTCTGAAGAGCCGGGCTGTGTTCTCTTCAGAATGTTCTATAGAACAAACAGTAGCCAGGAGCCAGATGGAAAGATGGGATGGGAAAACAGGAAGAGGTGATTGGGGGTGGGCTAATGGAGAAGTCAAGGAACAAAATTTTAGAAGCAAATTCACCCTGAGAAAGAAGAATGTGGGAAGTGGGGAGACTGCTCACATCACCCACAAGCTGTGGAAGAGTGGCAAGAAGAATGGACACTCCTTTACTTTGGGGCTTCCTGACATCATCCCTTTGAGTTAAGGGGAGAGGACCCAGGGAGGATCTGCTGTACCTGAAGCAGCAGTTTAAGACGGGTGATGCGCTGGAAGGGCAGAATCAGAAAGGACTTGAGGGAAAGGCGTTGGCAGATGGGGTCACTCTCCAGCTTCTCCAGGACCTCTCGGAAACTGCTGTTGGCATTCCTGCATGGGCAGCGAGCCTCAGGTAAGGAGGGATGTGGGGAGTACTGGAGGACACAGCGAAGGCAGGGGGAGTGGAGACTCAGTGGAATGTCTGTGGGTCAGGAAAGAATGGTGGGATCCAATGTACAGGGGGCCCAGATGTGATGGCTGAGGGCATCTGATCTGGAAGGAAAGGTGGGACTTGAGATCACAGAGCAGGCACAAGAACATGTGCTCTCGTGACAGCACCCTGGGTTAGGGATCGGGGATTTTGGTGGAAGGGCATTGCAGGGCCCACATGCGGACTGAATGGGGATCGGGTCTTACAGCAGTCTTTGGAAGGTGCGTTCCTGGTAGGTCTGGTTGGTGACATAAGGCAGGTAGACCCTGCGGAAGTTGGGGGCATGGTTCAGGACTACATCACACACTTGGAAGGTGAAGATGTTGTTCTCGAAGTTCTCTTCCAGGTCTGAAAGGAACCTGTACAGGATTCAAACAAGTCTCATGAGACTTGTGGGCCTCAAGTGAGCAGATGGCTGACCCCTGCTATACCTTGAGCTTGTGACTTCTTCTCTTTATTAGTAAATAACTTCTATTGACTGTCCTTAGTTCTGTGACCCTTGCTGTGTACTAGGCTGTCCCCAGTTTACCACTGATCTAACTCTCTGGTCCTAATATTCCATTTCTTGGTCTTCTTTTGATCCTGTTCAGGGTTTCTGATCTTTAGATGCTTCCCACATCTCATCTCCAATGCAGTGTGGTCCACAGTACATCCAAAACCTCAACCCAGGAAGCATTTCTCATTCACCTGCTTATCTATTAGTGGATCTATCTACCCACACACCCTCTCCTTTTCTTTGCTTTCCCTATCCGTGTGGCCACTGGGAATCATGGAGGGAGCAATGAGAGAGATTCTGAGAGAGAAAAAAAACAACCAAAGGTTTATAGGATGAGATAGTGAGACTGAGTGGTGTTTGGGAGAAGAGGAATCTCACATGGTGCTGACATCATGCACATCCTGTAAACGAGAGAAGAGCCATTGGTGATCCTGGTTGGAAAGAATGGCCTTGAGCTGGGTTGAACGTTGGAAATGATCCACTGCTATATGTAGGCTGCGCAGGTATGAGGCTTCTGACACAATCAGCTCAAATTTGGCCTAGGAGGTTGGGGAGGAGGAAGATTAATTAAAAACATTTATTGAGTCCCTGGTGTATGCTAGCCCCTGTGTATTGTTTCAGGGGTAGACCGATGAACAAGACAGATTGTTTTATCGCTCACAGTCACACCAGAACCTAACTTAATATTGGAGGGAAAGGAAAACAGCATTTGAGGCCAAGGGAAGAACATGTGCAAGCCCTCAAAGGTGTAAGAGAAAAAGACACTTTCGAGAAAGAAAGAAATTGAGTGATTTTGGAACCAAGCATACTAAAGTAGTGGCAGGAGAGGAAGCTGGAGAGGCAAATAGAGATGAGGTCTGGAGGATTCTGCAAACAAGGTAAAATAGTTTGAATGTACAACAATGGGGAAAACAAAAAGAGACTTCATGTAGGGGAATAACTTGATTACATTTCTTTTTTATAAACATATTTCTGAGCACAGTCTGAAAAAAGATTGGAAGGGGCAAGACAGCCATGTTAGGAAACTTCGTAATGATTCCTGATGAGAATAGCCAAGGGGATGTAGAGAGGTAGGACAATTTCGTGATTATTGAGGAGGGAGATTTGGAAGCACTTGGTTATTTGCTAGAAATGGGGGCTGAAAGAGCAGGAATAGTAACTGCTAATGCCTCAGTTTTTGAGTTCAGTAACTAGGTGAATGATGGAGTCAAAGTCAGAGAACTTTGAAAGAGGAAGAGATTGAAGGAATAAAGGTGATTTGAGGTTTGAGGAGAAATGAAAAGAAGCAGGATTTTTGGGAATGAGATGATGCAGTTGTGATTTCACGGAGATAGTCCAGCATTTGAGAACTTGTTTGGAGCTTCCTGCAGGGTGCACAATGACTCACAGCCCTGTCCTTCTCTAGCTAGGCTGGTCATGCTTCTCATCCAAGCATGCAGCTTCAAGATCGATGCATGGATAGAAAAAAAAGAAGACACCCATGCCTTGGTGATGACTTAGATAATGGATGACACAGCCAGATGACCCTCGCACACAACAACACTAACAGGGACACTGAAGGTTCATTTGTATCCTGGCTCTAACTTTTGCTGACTGTATGACTTTGGGGGCCTCATTTAACCTCTGAACCTCAGTTTTCTTATCTTCTTGTGTAGATAGAATGACCCTCACCTCACAAAGATGTTGTGACAATCAAAAGCAACGGAGTCAGTGAAAGCACTTTGTAGATGCCAGAAGTGCTATTCACGAAAGGAAAATGTGTGCATAAGAGGTTGAGGCGCAGAGGTCTCTCTTCTCAGAAAAGTGAGACCAGAGCTGGCCCGGGAGCCCTGGCAGACTTCCTAGTGTGCTAGAATTGGTGAAAGAGAGCTAGGGTTCATGTCATCTCCCCATTGTTTGGTCCATAAATATGGGGCAGATGAGTGATTTTCTAAATATCCTCCACGTGCTTTGAAAGTTGAGATCGGAACAGAGCCCCCAAACCTGAACTCCAAAATAGCTAAAAATTTATGCCTGTCTCTGTTTGACTTGGTAAAAGCATTGTTTATCCATAAATCTTTCTGGCCAAAACTTTACTCCCTCTCATCTCTGAAAGAGAGAGTACGGCACTACTATGTACCACACTCTGCACCAGACGCTATGCTAAAAGCTAGATATGTTATTTCATTTAAACAGCACAGCAGTCCTCAAAGGTAGGCATTATTACCCTCAATTTTTAGATGAGGAAGCTGAGATTTAGTGAAGTTATATAACTCGCCTAAGGTTACATAGCTAGTAAATGGTGAAGCCAGGATTCAAACCCAGGTCAGCATGACTTGACATTAAATTAGTACACAGTTTTTGAGTGATTATTATGTACTAGGAACTTACTTTTTTTTTTTTTTGATCTCCAAGTAACTTTTTGTAACCCAGTTTTACAAATGAAGAAACAGAGACTTAGAAAGATCAAGTAATTTGGCCAAAGTTAAATAGCTAGTAAATATTAAAGTGGGCTTCACGTCCGGGTCATTTGCTCCAGAACCTAAATACTTAAACATTATTCCTTAATCCCTTTCCATGGTGCCATATTGTCTTCCTGGAAAGAAAGGTTCTAAGCCCTGCATGTGCCTTGTTTGAAGAGGGAAACTTCAATGTAGCCTGAAGCCCTGGTTGACGAGGGAAATTTCAGTCTAGCCTGAAGCAGCAGTGCTGGGATTAATTCCACACCCTTTCCAACAAATTCAGAGGTATGGTCACTTAGTATGAGCCCAAACCAATAAGAGGCAGGAGTAAATGGCCCATGGCATGAGGAGGTGCACAGGAGGGATGGTGGTGACATTCAGAAAGCAATTCAAATCCATCAGAGTGGAGATGACCGATAGTCGTGGTGTGCATGAGTGTGTGGTGGGTAGAGCCTGCTCTTGGCGGTGGTGGTGAGTAGGAGGCAAGGACGCAAACAGATGAGGCTGCTTTCCCTCCTGTATCCCCATCCCCTGCCCACTCTGCCCTGCTGAGTACCTCTTGCAGTTTTTGGTCTTCGTGGGTCATGGAGAGCAGCACGGTGCTATTGCGCACCACGGGGATTTCCTGCCAGAGGGAGCCACTGGAGGCCATGGAGAAGCGCTGCAGGTACGACTCTGAGGAGGCCAGGGGCTTTCGGCGATGCTGGAGGGAGGCGTGCCCATGTGCCTCTGCCAGGCTGTCTGGCCGCTGCTGGCTCTGAATCTCCTTGTTCAGAACCACATCGCTGTACTCTTGGTAAAGCAGCTGAGCTACAGGGGTGAAGAAACATGGGAGAGGGAGAGAGTTAGGGAGACAGGGGAGTTGAGCCACAGAAACAGACAGAAGCCACCAAACTGCTCTGGCTCTCCTGGCAATTCTCTCTCCCTTTAGATATCACCAGCCCACAGCTGAGAGCCATGAGCCCCTCTCCAGTCTTGGGCAGAATACCCACAAGGGTCTCTGTTTCTGTCTCCAGGTACTCACAGGAGTTGATGAGCTTCGAGTGGCGTCTTGAGAAGCCTCCCATCAGCTCCTTTGGCTTTTTTTCCCTGTGGAATAGAGAAGGGCTCTGGGGTGCTTGCTGGGCATTAGATATGGAGAAGCCCCAGGTGACAGCAGAGGAGGTAGTCTATAATCTCTGGGACATGGCCTGGGATATCAGGGCCAAATCCCCTGAAGAGGCAAGTTGTAGCCTGATGCACTTTTGGATAGTTTGGAGTTTTTTTGGATGTCATGTTGAGCTTTTACAGGGGGTTTAGTAAATAGCCAAAGGGCCTAGGAGGACGGGAGACGCGGACTCAGCAGACAGAACAACGTTGATAAAAGATCTCTCTACTGTGGAATCCTGGTGTCTGTCTCTTCCCCTCCCTACCCCCAGAAGAGACAGTCCCAGAACCAACTGATGGAAATTTCAGAATCCTAAGAAAAGAGAGTACAAGTGTGTCCGCTAGGAGAGAGGGTAACTCACCGAAAAACAATGGTGTCTGAGAGGCCAGGGGATCTTTCCATGGCTGGACCTCTTATATCTGAAAATGGAAATGGGTGAAGTAACTGAGATTTTAGAGGGACATTCAGAGACAGCGGAATAAGGTAAGATCTAGAGAGGGAGATGCAGGCATCCGGGGGGGATGAAAGGGCTCCATTGGGAATCTGGGAGGAAAGGAAGCACCAAAGGAGAAAGCATCTGAGGACGCTAGTACCAGATACGTCCCATCCCTCATGTCAGAACGTGAATCGGACAAGTAGAGATGTCTTCTCTACTACTAGGAGGACATCAAGCAGGTGTTGGTAACTGGAAAGAAGTGGAGGTCCAGAACAACCCGGGGAAAAAGAGATGCACAATTAAAGAACACCATGGTTGGGTGATAGAAGGGAAGGAGAAGGAAGAGCATCAGCAAGCTCAGAGAGGCTCTTGGAGCTCCCTCTATGCTGGGGTTGGGTATGTGGGTGAATGAAACCAGCAGAGGGAACGGCAGGAGCCCTGGGGACAGAAGATGGATGTGATGGTAAGAGATGAAGAAAGCTTGGTCTGAAGTGAGTGTCACTGTTGTCCTTGCTCACCTGAAGAGCCCTCGGGCAAGATGGAAGGTCTGCGTAGGCCTTGCCGGTTCCAGCCCTTGTGCTTATTTGAGCCCTCATCAGGGATGGCAGTCTGTCCACTGCTGCCTTCCTGTGGTCTCCCTGGGTCCCGCCTGTGGGGCCAGCTGGATGCCTTCTCCAGATGGGGATGGCTGGGTTTTTCTGGCTGCCTTGCTTGGCCTAGATCCGACCTCCTCAGGCCATTGGCTCCTTCCTGCTGGGATGTTCTTCTCAAAGATCCTCTGGCCAGGGTCTCAGAGCCTTCTGAGGGCCCTGGTTCAGAGGTGGGTCCCTGGGGCTCCAGAGTCCAGGGGGTGCTTGGGGGAGAGGGAGTTATAAGGGCAGTCATATTGCTGAAAGCCATGCCAGGGGACACTTCACTCTTACTCCTACTGGTGGAGGCCAAAGAGTCTGTTGACCTGCCTGTGGCTGGGGGCCAGGAAGTGCGTCCGGCAGAATGAGGAGTGGAGATGGTCCACTCTTGACAAAGAGGTCGTGGCTTGGCTTGAACTCCTGAATTCATGAGTCCTCCCTGGGTGCTCCTGCTCCTCCCTTTAGACTTTGGGGGTAATGGGGGTGGTTCAGTGGGAGGATCCATGATAGGGACAGGGGGTAGAGGTCTGTAGACCCTTGCGGTACTCGAAGAAGAAATGGGAGAATGGTGGGGCTGCAACAAGTCAGGAGTTGGGGGTAATGGCTTGTTGTATCTCAGCCTGGCGGGGAAAGAGGTCTGAGCATGGAGGGGAGTGTCTGGAGTAGAGGGCAGAGGTCGGTACTGCCTTGCCACAAGGGAGTTAGGAACTTGGGGAAGTGGCCCTTTGTGGGGGTCATGTGGCCCTAAACCTAGGGCTAATGGAGGAGGATGGCTACACTGCTTCAGTGTGGGGACCACTGCACGGCCATCCCTCTCCACCATGGAGGGGTGGACGTGCCTCTTCTCTGGGGGAGGAGGGGGCGGAAGTTCATGGATCCTCATATCTATGGAGACAAGGGGTGGGGAAGAGGCACAGGCAAGAGACTCTGGGGCGAAGGCTGAATTATGTGGGGAGCCCCATCGCTGGTTGCTGTGGGGACTGCTGGGCCTTTCTGGATTTGAGGTGAATTCTTGAGAGTCCTGCCCTGGAGTGGATAATGACCTAGAAGATTCTGGAAGGATACTGCAGTCCCTACTGCTTCGCCTGTCCCTTCTTGGGATCACAGAGCCATAGATGGCAGGTTTGGGGGGCCTCTGGGGCAACTCTGAATGGGAGAAGGAACATGATAGTCCCACAAGGTCTGGAATCAGCTCTGTCCTATGAGAGCCTGGGAAGGAGTTGCTCCTTACGTGTTGGAGAGCCCCTGTGCAGTTGGCTAGGGGGCTGTGAGGGCTGGCCCAGTCAGAGCTGGCACATGGGTCCAGGGTGGCCTCTGCAGAGGGGAAGCCAGGGAGGGAAACCAGGGGAGTCTCAGAAGCCACACAGGGAGATGGGTTGTTGGTTGAGAGAGAGGCTCTGGAGGTTTCTGGAGAACATTCAGCAATGGATGGATCCCTCCTGGGAAAGGCAACTGGCGGGCTAGCAGATGATGAGGCAGTGGTGCTGGGGGAGACTTCAGCAGGACTGGAAGGAGCTGAATCTGGTGTCCTTGGAGGAGTCACAAATGTCCTGGCAGAGACCACTTCAGTCCTCTGGCTGGATGCTGTCCCCTTCCCCAGCTTGGATCCTTCTTGCTGGCCGTCCACAGTTGCTTCTTGGTCAGGTGACTCCCCAGCAGGAAAGGAACTAGGTACAGAAACGGGCTGGTGGGACCATCCTATTGGCTCCAGTGTAGGAGTCAGAGCTACAGGGGACACTTCCTCAGCCCCAGGCTCTGTGTGGGTCCCGGGAATCCTGCTCATGGGATAACAGGCGTCTGGAAACAAGTCACAGGGAGAAGAGACCTCAGGGGCTACCAGAGTCAGTGTGGAAGAATCATCATGCTCTTCCTCCTCTTCTGGACTCCTTTCTTCTCCCGCTCCTCCCAGTGCATCCCAATCCCAATTCCATAGTTCCTCCTCACTTGACCCCACCTCCTCCTCCTGGCCCTCAACTGGCATCAATTTCCCCCATAGACACTGCTCTTGTTGCTTTCCAGTTACTTTCACTGATTTCCCCGCTAAACTTTGATTTTCCTCATACTGAACATCCACCCTACTCTCTTCTGGCCTGCTCAACTCCCTCTGCCTCTGTGCCCCCTGTTCTAGATCTGCCTGGCCCTGAGTTCTCGTCTCCCACTCGCCGTAATTCAGACTTCCCAATTCCCCATTAAGGCCCTCTCTTTCTTCTTGTTCGGCAAGCATCACATCATCTTGTATCTGCTCCTGTTTTTGCCTCTGTTCTTCATCTGTATCACTAACCTGCTCTCCCATCTGTTCCTGCTTCCCTAAATGCCCATCAGTATGAACATCCTCCCCCAGACTTCCTTCCCCCTGAACTCCCACTTCTTCTTGTCCCTGCTCCTCCTGCCCCTCGGCCTTCTGGGGACACATGACCCCTTCTCTCCCCTGACTTTCTTCCACCCCTTTAAATTGTAGCTCTTCCCCCTCTGTAGACTGTAGTCCTCCCCCCTCCACAGATTGTAGCTCTCCTCCCTCCGTAGACTGTAGTCCTCCCCCCTCCACAGATTGTAGCTCTCCCCCCTCCGTAGACTGTAGTCCTCCCCCCTCCACAGATTGTAGCTCTCCCCCCTCCGTAGACTGTAGTCCTCCCCCCTCCGCAGATTGTAGTCCTCCCCCCTCCGCAGATGGTAGCTCTCCCCTCTCCGTAGACTGCAGCTCTTCCCCCTGCCTGATGGTTCCACTTTCAGAGTCCTGCAGCTGGTTAGTCTCTGCAGGGTGCTCTTCACAGGAAGGCCAAAATCTGGTCTGAGCAGAGGTGTCTAGAGAAGTGTCCTCCTTCTCTTCTGCTTGTTCAGTTCCCAACATCAAAGAAGTGAGCTCTGATCTAAATTCCACCTCCACTCTGCTGCCCAGTTCACTGGATTTGGGGACCATGTCTAGATGGTCCCCCTCGATGGGGCAAGACCAGAGCTCCAAGGGAGCTAGTGTCCCTGCCTGTCTGTCTGCCAGGTTCTGGGGCACTGTCTCCTGGCACTCTAGAGTGTGACAGGCCTCAGCCATAAGATTGTCCTGGTTGGTCTCCACATCTGCAGAGGCTTCCTTGGGGAAAGAAGTCATACTCTCAGTTGCATAATCATTCACATCCCTTAAATCTCTCGGCTGGGTCCCCAAGAGTCTGCGTCCCTCTGCCCGCTTAGAGGATAAGTCCTGGCCTTCTTGAGCTTCGGGTCCCAAGGCAAGGATATGGCTGCTTCTCATGAGAGCTTCAGGGATAAGACTGAATTCCTCTATGTCAGGGATGGAAGTCAAGGCTCTATGTTGGGGCTCCTCATTCTCAATCAGGGCTGAATCCTAAAGGGGAATAAAAGACAAAGTTCCTATCACTTATTCTGTTTTACCTATCAGAGGAATAGACCATAAAGAATAAGAGTGGGATATTTTTTTGGTTCCATTTAGAGACATTCTTTGAGATGAAAGGTACTCAACAAAATAAGCAATAGCCTCTCTAAAACTTATCATTTATTTATTCATTTAATAAATATTTTCCAAGTAACCCCTTTAAGTGTGGCGCATTCAGTAGTGGATCAGATGGACAAAGATGGTGTTTTCATGGAGCCTGCACTCTTGTGGGGGAGACAGATAATAAATAATTAAATTAGAGCACAAGACCATGGTCAAAGTAACAAGTGTTCCCAGTGGTCATGACTCCCCAGATGGTATTATGTCATATGGTCGCTCCCTGTATACTCTCTGGACACCAAGAGTGACTCAGTCTCATAACTCCCAGACACTGTGAGTGACACACCCTAGACCTAACAGCCCAGAGAAGCAGTGTCTGGAGGGGGATCTTCTTCCTAAGCTGTTGACAGGGGATTAAAATAGGCCTGACCATTATAGCCAATGCCTGAGGTACTAAGCATTGTGTGATCTCCTTTATACAGGTCTGTATTTTACTACATATTATTTTCCATAGTGTCCAGCAGAGCCTTGTAATTAGTCAACAATTCTGCATTCAACTATAGAGGCAGCTGTTGTAACGTGGAATGATAACTAGACTTATTAGAACTGTAGTAGATACAAGGGTTACCCACTTTGACTAGGTCCATAAAAGTGTGTTACCCTCGTTATATTACTCCCCCCTTCTCCCCAACAACTTTGTGAACTTTTCTCATTACTTCTCAAAATTTTGACCTTCCCTTCTCTCTTCTCACTTCCAGCAGAATACCTCATCTTCTAATTTGCAAAGAATTTAGAAACCGATGGAGAGGAACTGCTTCAGATTCTTGCAATTCACAGTGAGCTGCATTTTGCCCTTTCCGTCTTTCCTTCTCTGACCGTTCAAGAGGTGTCCTTCCTCTCCAAGCGCTATTTTCTTTAGCCTGCCTTCTCAGGGACCTTATGCTATGGATCAACTCTCTCACTCCTTCACCTTCTCTGTTAGAACCACCCCACGAGAACTGAATCTTGTTCATGTCTTTCTCATCTTCCTAACTCGTGTAAGGAGCTGTTCACACCTGCTGTCTTCATATCCTCACATCTTACCTACCTCCAAGCAAGCTTCAGTAGCACCACTCTGCCCACCTCCCTACCATCTTCAAGTTGCTAACTCCAAAGGAGACACTAGGATGCTTATTTTGGGGGTTCTTCTCGGTATTTGACACTACTGACATTAGAAAAACTCTCTTTCTTGTTACTTGTGAGACTCTCTTTTCCTGGTTTAACCCCTTCAGTTCCCCAATCCTTTAACTAGGTTACTGTACTCCTCTTTGTACATTTATCAACCATAGTTCACTTGACTTCTTCCTTGTAGCATTTATACAATTATAATTATACAATTATGTGTGTATTTTGATTTATCATCTATCTCAAACAACAGGTGGTAAGCTTCACGAGATCCAGAAGTACATCTGTCTTGCTCAGTTGTCTATACCTGGCACAATACCTGGCCCATACTAAGTGCTCAATAAATCTTTTTCAATTACAAAATAATTTTCTCTTTTCCTTCCTGGCCCACATTCCCCACAGCTAATCAGTCACCAAGTCCTACTGACCCCACCTCCTAAATAGTCCTCAAGTCAGTCCATTTCTCTCCATCTCCACTGCTAGGCCCTGGTGCATGCTGCTGTCCTCCCACCCAGGCCACTGCACCTGGGGCACAGCGTTGCCACTGGCCTCCACACAGCTCCTCTTGCCCTATTTTCAAGGCATTGTCTACCTAGCACCTGAGTGATCCTTAAAGACCCACTTCTAGTTTAAATTCTTCGGTAGCCTCTGACTGCCATTGGGATCAAACACAAATATCCAGTTGGGTTAAATGCCCTCCACAACCTGGCCTCTGCCTTCCTCTCCAGCAGCCTCATCACGTGGCAGGACCTCCTGCACCCCATTGGCCTTCCGTCCTTTAGCTCACCTCCCTCTCTCTCATCTGTAGCCCTCACACATGCTGCTCCTCGGCCTGGAATCCTCTTCTCCCACCCCAGAGAACACTTGGCTTCTTCTCTCACACTCATTGCACTTGTAATTACGTGTCTATTGTCTGGGCTAGACCAGGAGCTTCATGAGGGCACAAACAGTGCCATCTTAACTGCTCAGTCTCCTCTGCCAGAGGCTCAAATGGCCCTCAACAAGGATTTATTGTGTGAATGTAGGAAGGAAGAACAGAGAGTTAAAAGAATGTCGTTCAATTTTCAGTTCTGCCTGTTTTATATCTTGCTAATTTTAAGACAATTGTAGAAATCATTTATTTGGACATCCATTTTCCTATCTTTTAAAAATTTTTTTAATTTTTCCTTTTTCTCCCCAAAGCCTCCCGGGACATAGTTGTATATTTTTTAGTTGTGGGTCCTTCTAGTTGTGGCAAGTGGGACGCCGCCTCAAGGTGGCCTGATGAGCGGTGCCTTGTCAGTGCCCAGAATCCAAACCTGCGAAACCCTAGGCCACCGAAGCAGAGCGTGCAAACTTAACCACTCAGCCACGGGGCCAGCCCCCATTTTCTTGTCTTTAAAAAGGGGATAAAATATCTCCTTTGCAAGGAGTTCTAATGAAGATTAAATAAGATAACATTAAAAAGTGCATTGTTAACTTTAAGGATCATAGAAATGTTAGGGACTGTAATTGCTGTTGAGGAGAGAGACAGAGAGTAAATGTAAGAGAGAAACAGGACTTATGAGCTGGAAGGACCTTTAGAGATACACAGAAAACTTTGCTTAATTTACAGATGAGGAAACTAAGGTCACTTGCTCAAATTTCCTAAGCAAATAGTACAGGAGAACTCAAACCAAGCTCTCCTGACTGAAGTCTACTATGAGTAACCAGAAGCCCAGCTGTAAAAAGTTGGCAGGTCACTAGCCTGCAGAAGTTCCCAGGGGCCTCTGGAACCCACAGCGGCACCTGGACCCGTACCTTTCTTGTCTGGTCCAGGCTTAAAGTGGAAGCCCCCTGCCCAAAATGCCTATTGTCCTGCTGAGATACTGTACACGCATACATGCTTTCACAGGCATACATCCACAGGCACACACACACACACATGCAATAAGCCACCCTTGCAGTTTCTATGTAATGGAACCTGACATAACCAAACAGGCAGGTCCCTAGCCACCCTGCAGATGTAGTATGCGACAAGTTCCACCTATATGGGGCAAAGAGCCATGTCTAACATAAGTGTCCCTGTGGGGAATAACTTTTGCGGCCTTTTCCAGTTAATTGACACAGTGCGTGATTTGCTCCCTAACTCTAGCCCTAAGTACAAAATACTGTAATCACTATGGATGAATCTGTGACATCACCCTATTCTCTCAACCACACATTAAACAATATACTTGCTCTCTGTAAACACTTTCTGAAACTTGGCTCCTACCTGCCTAAGAAGACCATGGGACTAAACCTGTAGTCTCTTCTCACCCCTCCATCTGTACTGTCCTGGCCCTGTACCCATATACACTGCCACGTCCTCAAAACAAGCAGCCTCTCAGTATATAAGCGTGTTTCTGCTCTATTTAGGCTATATCTGTATACACCATGTGCTATATTTACATCTTGAGTTCCATTCTAGTGACACAATGCATATCTGTCTCCTGCAACCCCATTGACATTATTTCTAGCACTATCTTTATCCATCTGGAAATACTGGTGGTCACCGGCTCAGCCACTATTTCCCTATACTTGATCCCATCCTAGTAATACTAATAAGATCAGGCAATACAAACCCAGAAGGTGACAAAGCTAAAGGAAATCTGTAAAACACAGTTTTACTCACATAAAGACATCAGGAGAGAGGTTTTTTGCACCGTCCATTATCATAGAGTTGCTGCTCATCTCCTCTCCACTGGGGGTGAATAATCACTGAGCACAGCCAAGGACCAAGCATGGCATCAAGGTGATCTGGTCTTCTTCCAGACAAAAGACATTTTACATCTGCTGACCCCATCCACAGGCGACTTCCTTGGAGACAAAGCTCCAAGTCACTCAATTGACAGTGTGTAACAGAGCTCAATATCTCTGTTGGAGACCCCCAACACCTTAGCTCTTGTCTATTTCTAGGCACCAGACATAAAACTGTATTCAAAGATATCACCTCCCCCTCATCACACTACTTATTCTTTGAACTGATGTCAAGTGCCATGTGTATTTTTGAGGACGATGTGTCCTGGATTTTCCAGCAGTGTGTTTTGAATACTCTGACTTGCACCACAAATCGCTGGAATATTCTTGAGACTTATAATACTTCTGCATTTACACTATATCGTCTATACTGCTGCTCACCTTAGGAAAACATCACCCAAATCAAAAGATATGTTCTAATTTTAATTTAGAAAATAACACCATCACATAGCTGTATGTCTTTATTCACTGTTTGACATTATTGGCCCCAATGCTACAATGATATCTAAACAAAAGTAACTGTCTGGACTACTAATTGCTAACACCTGTGTTCTACCCACTTTGGGAAAGTCTTGCCATCCCAGTGAAAACTGTAATATACATCTCTTATCTATTCCCAAATGTCCAAAAATATCGCCTCATCCACTGTCTTGTATACCCGTTGGTCTTACACAGAACATCATCAGTGTTAATGCTGACATACACCTCACAAGCCCACCTGTGGCCATCCACACAGATAATGTAAGTATGAGTGACCTGTTTATGTCCTTCACACAGACCATGAGGGTGACCTTGTTCCAGTCCACCTTGCAGATACTGTAAATGACCAGCTCCTGTTCGCTCAACAGCTACAGTGAGTGACTCAGTGCCTGTCCACACCGAGTTGTTACCTGTTTGGGTCTACACCACTGACATTTGAGTAACACTCCTCCTGTTCAACCTATGACCCTGTGAGTGACCTCGTTCTTGTCCACACCCTGCAGTGACTGACCACGCCAGACACCACGAATGGTATGCTCCTGTCTATTGCATAGCCGCCATGCTTAATGTGGCCACAGACAACCTCAGATAGACCACATTGTGGGCAGCCACACACTCCAGGGACCCCTAAGATAAGAAGACTCTTGCCTCTATTTAGAAGCACCATATTCTTTTCATAAGAGGGATTCCTCTGCGTACGTCCTGATGCCTCTCTTTTCCACACTAGCAGAACGACATACATTCCTCTTACAGGGCAGCCTCACTCAGAATTGACACCCCCCAGCCTTCCCTCTCCCCAATGCCCCAACAGCCCCCTCAATATACATGGCTTCAGTTTCAGGCCCACTAATTGGTTAACAAATGATCCCACATTGCTAGGGCCTAGGCTACTCCAGGTGTACATAGAACAGGAAATCTGAGAAAGAGGCCATATCCAGGGCTGTTTAGTGAGGAGCTAGGATTTCTGGAGTAGGCCAAGGATGCAAGAACTCAGAATGCAGTGGGGGGGCAAAACAGGGAGGAAGCTAGAAAGGAAAGTCACTCTCTCCCTTATGTGTTTGACACACCCTTCCCCCTCAATGTGACAAGAGTCCTGACCAGAGTTCACTCCTAGGTAGACAGGAGAGCCAATCTGTCTTGGGAACCCAGGATCCAGGAAGGGGAGAAGGGATTGAGATCTGAAAACCAAGTGGCATCAGAATCAGCTCTCCTAGGGCAGTCTTGCTGGAAGGCAATTATAAACGATGCTCAGAACTAGAGCTTGAAATGGGTTCTGGCACCCCCACCCCAACCCCAAACTGTAAACTGTAAGCTCCCTTTCGGCCTCCCGGAGTTCCGGAATGCAATGTTGTGATTAACATGAAGCTTTGGAAGTACTCCCTACATATGGGGAAATTGGGTGGGGGGCGGGGCAGGAGTCATTTTACAGGTGAAAGTATCCCGCGACCCGGGGGGAGGTGTGTACTTAGACATACAGTCTGCGAACCCATAGGAAGATAAAGGCAGGCAGGCCCAGGCCTGGTTAAGAAGAAGGAGACAATGAAACATCTCTAGGTAGGGAGTGCGTTCACAGGGAATCTCAGTTACCCCTTATTCTAGGGGTTAGCTTTCCCCAGGGCCGAAACTTTGGAGAACGAGCCCTGATTATTGGCCCGGGATCTGGGGGCAGGGTGCCCATTTCCAAGGCGGGGAGCAGGCCGGAAGCAAATTTTCCAGGCAAGAGCATTTCCTCCAGCTTCCCTCCTCTTCCTGACCAGGGTACTCGGTCACACACGCGAACCCCGCCTCTCTGCCCAGCCCCCCATTTCCGGAGCCTGCGCCCGGCTCGCGGCTGGGGCTGGTCCCGGGGCAAGGCCTCGATTCCTCGTCTGCCCGGCCCTCCCTTCCCTCCGCCGGGGCCCCACGGCCGCCCGGAGCCAGGAGCTGCGAAGGGACGAGGGCACCCACCTGGTCAGTGTCACATGCTGTCTCGGCCCAAGAGTCCCCTCCGGGTCGCAGGCGCCGGCCGGCAGTCCCCCGCGCAGGCCCGGCCGCCGAGCCGCCCCACCCGCGCCGCCCTGCCCGCCCGGCCGGGAGGGAGGGATCTGGGCCTCCTCGGAAGTTTCAGGTGAGGCAAGCGGGGACACACCTTCCCGGGGGAGGGGCGGCAGCGCCGGGCCGCGCCGCGCCGGGGCGAAGGCGGCTCCCGCGTCTGGGCCGGGCAGTGCCGGCCGGCGGGCCAGCGGCCGGGCGGGAGAGAGGACAGCGGGGCTCCTCGTGGCTTCGGACGTCTCTGCAGGCCGCCTGGGTGTTTCTTCGCCCCTGGACTCACGTCTCCACCTGCGCCTGACCCGGGCCCATGCTGATCTGATCCACTGGCTGGTCTGTGGCTCTCAGTGTCTGAGTTTCTGAGATTCTGTTTGTCTGTACGTGCGTCTTCACCTTGGGGCCTCGCTGTTCATTTCTCTTCCCTGATGTCTCCCTGTCTCTCCCTATATGAGGAAGGGTGTATCCTGCTCGCTTTTTCTGTCTCCCTAGGAGGCCATCTCTTAGGGCCTAGGAATGTGCGTCTCTATGTTATCGGAGTTCATTTGAGGATGAGTATATATCTCAGGGTATGTGTGCCTTCTGGGGTCTTCCCAGGACCTGTGTGTGTTTGTATTTAAGTATCTAAGCCTCTGTGTCAGGCCTGTATGTTTTCTCCCGCCTGTATTTTTTTCTGATTCCTTCAGGAAAACCCTGTGTTCTGTTGGTTTCTGAAGTCAAGGCTGAGGGGGTCTATCTTTGTGCCTCTCCGTAGACTTCAAAGAATGCCAAAATATTCTATGGTGCAGGCACACACACACACACACACACACACCGTAAGAATCCCTCACCTAGGGGACAAAGATCCTTGATATGTTCATTTTAGTCAGCTCAGCCCCCAACGCCAGTCATGACTCCAGAGGTTTCCATGATGATGTAAGTCAGGTAGAATCTTAGTGGGCTTTCTCGCTGTTTTGTTCTTGGGGATACCATGATCTAGAAGCCCCAACAGCTGGTCACTTAGACCGTTTCCAGATTACTATGCCCTTTGGCTACTGCATTGGTCCTGGCTGACCACACCTACCAGGTTTTCCAAAGGGACTTTAGGATAGAATGTCATTAAGATAGAGTGGTTTCTTCTCCAGTAGAGTCCTGAAGCCTCTCTATGTTCAAAGAATCTGCTACTTTGGCCATATTACTTTGGCCAGAGGGGTTAAGCCCTAAACAGTTCAGCAGCCTTCAGGATTCTCTAAGCTGCCATGGAAGGTGTGGGAAGCAATGGACAAAACCGGGACTAGAGGTTCAGGTATGTAAGGGCAGGACTAGCATGTGTCATAAGCTCAGCAAGGGGCTAAGAATGGGAAAAGCAGTAAGTCAAAAAGTTTAAGCTAGAGCTGTCTATTTCTAAGCTGGGAGAGAGAACTCAGTCCAGGGTATGAAAGCCCTTGATTTTGTTGACTGGGGAAAAATTCACTACAGTTCAAATAGCAGATATTTATCTGGGAAATTAGAATTGCAATTCTGGAGATTCAGATTCAGGCAGAAACCCAAAATGTGCTCCAAGGAGGACAAAAGAGGCAATGGTTTATAAAGGCAAAAAGAGAGAAATCACATGGGTTGTTTTGCAAAATTTATGATTGGTGCTGGCAACAACTGTTCCGTCTTGGCTATATGCGATTGGTTGCTAAGGCCATCTCTAAGGCAGCAACAGAAAGTTCTTATCTATGGGAGCAAGCATATTTCTTGAAAGAAGGTCAGGATGACAACAGTGAAGCACAGTTCCGAAGTTACATTCCTTCTGGGTTGAGATGTGGAGTGCATGCATAAGCCCCACTTCCTTAATGGCCCCCCAGCTCCATTTTAGAAGCCTTGACATATGTTACTCCATTTTGTGATCGCTGTCCACAGTTTCTAGTGGGTGAGCAAGGTTAGTAAACTTCTGATCCTTGGGCAGAACTTGCTGACCTCTGCTATGTTCCATAGTGCCTCCTGGGAATGGGCAATGTGGTCAGAGGTGCTGCAACTGCCTCCTGAACCAGCCTATTCTTTCTGCTCTGCTCCGGCTTCACTTGTTTCTCCTTGATTGCAGCTCTCTATCCCTTTGTTTTCTCTGAATGTCAGGTGTCATAGACTTGACCTCTTGTTCTGCCAACTCCGGCCTATCAGCATTTTTGTTTTTTTTTAAGTCACCATGCTTGATTCAGTGACCCCTGGGCTCTTGTCCAGCGTGTTAAGCATACAAGACTTGACCTGACTTTTCAACTAGTAGTGAGATGTAGGAAAGTTAAACTTACCACTTAGGGAGTTGGCTCTTCCCGTGGAGTGTCCCTGTCTGCAGGGTGTTTGCATATGGGGACCAATCTAGCACTCCAGGCTCCTCTTCCCTTCGCTTTGCAAACTGCGGTGTTCATTGTTTTCTTTTTTTCCATTTCTCGGTGCTTACTCTTAGTGTGTGGGCCTCTTAACCAGGCCTGTCATCCTATCCTGAGATTTTGAAATTTTATCTGGGCTTATATTTCCTCTATAAACTCCTAGAGAGGAGAGAGTGATACAGCGGAAAGAGGATGAGATTTAAATTCAGACATGGGTGGATTTGAATCCCACCTTCACCACTTACTTAATGCAAAAATTTGGCATATTAACCTTCCTTTGCTTCATTTGAATATTCCTATGCTTCGTTTTTTAATGTCTTAAGTGAGGATAATAATATTTAACAACACCTGCCTCACTGGGTTGTTGTGGTGATTCAATAAGGTAGTGTATAGACATCACCTTAGTCCCAGTGCAGAAGGTCATTGATACGGGTTGGTTTCCTTTCCTAACAGTGCCTAATAGTTGTGTATGTTGAATAAATAAGTTTACAATAACAAGGTGATAAGGGCTGAGAAAGGTAAACGGATTCAAAATAAAGTCATTTTAAAATAAGAGCTATATTAGATGGGGGAGGAAAAGAATAGGTTCTGGAACTTGGGGACATTTTAATTGGAGACAGTGCCCTTGACATGCAGGCATGGCAGGGGAAGGACAGAGAACTGTCCTGTGTAGTTCTAAGTATTGAGGCTAAAGGAATCACAGTGACCCTTTTTGGGTCAGGAACTCATCAGTTATCCTTAGGCTGTCACTGCTCTGATCAGATGTCCTCCTGGTGCCACCATCCCAGGTTACTGGCTGTGTGGTGTCCCACTTGGTTAACTGACTCTCACTGGACCCAGTGCTAGTTCTTGGAATATTCCTCTGGCCTGACTGTGCTTTTTTGCCTGATCCCATGACCGCTCTTTGAACCTTTTTGAACTGGTTTTGAACTCAGTTCTTTTCTTAACTTGGCTGACTGTGGTTTCTCCATCTTTCTTCTTTCAGTCCGCCATGCCTTGCCACTGTGGTTCTTAGCTGTCCTCTTCCATTCTGATGAAGGTATTTTTGTTTTCTCATCCTTGGTTTCCCTTTATTTCTTTTCTCAACCTTTGCACATTGGCACGAGTCTAAATTTAGTGCTCTTCAAGGTGTAAATACTAATTGCCTCATTCATTTTTTAAAATTCTTTTATTCAATATGCAGTTTTAGAAACCAGATATACAAAAACCAAGTCTCTGCCCCCAAGGAGTGTTCAATCTAATTGAGGAGAGAAACAGATAGTAAATCATGATAGCAGAGCCTGATAAGTGTTGAGGTCTACACAAAGTGTACTGAAAGCCTAAAGGAGAGAACACTGCTCTGGGAAGAAGAGAAGCCTGAATGGATAAGGCACTGCTTGAGTTGACTTGTAAAAGTTCTCTGTCACCTGGTGGAGAGGAGGATGGAGGAAAGGCCTACCGACAACAGAGACGGGATATGGAAAAACAGAAGCCTGAGCATATTCGGTTCAGGGAAAGGCACATAGTGTGGGCTTAACATGAGATGTGGTGAAGAAATGGCAGAGAAGGAAAAGAAAAAAAATGGTAACTATGTAACCTGATGGGTATGTTAATTAGCTTGATTGTGGTGATCATTTCACAATGTATGCATATGTTGAAACATCAAGTTGTCCACTTTAAATATATACAATTCTTGGGGGCTGGCCTGGTGGTATAGTGGTTAAGTTTGTGCACTCCGCTTCAGTGGCCCAGGGCTCATGGGTTCGGATCCTATGTGCAGACCAATACACCACTCATCAAGCCATGCTGTGGCAGCATCCCACATATAAAATAGAGGAAGATTGGCACAGATGTTAGCTCGGGGACAATCTTCCTCAAGCAAAAAACGAGGATTGGTAACAGATGTTAGCTCAGGGCCAGTATTCCTCACCAAAAAACCACTATATATATATATATATATATATGCATTACAATTCTTATTTGTCAATTATACCTCAGTAAAGCTGAATCTTTTAGAGGAGCCCCATCTCTGGAAGAATAAAGTCTAAACTCAGTAGCATGTGTGGCCTACAAGGCCTCTCATGATCTGGTTGCCTGACTCCACGCTCTCCCCAGGTCTCTGGAGGCTCATAGTTCTTGAAATTTCTCCTATGGGCATATTTTTAACTTGGATGCATTTATCATAGGAAAATATATATGCCTCTGCATCTTACTGAATTGAGCATCTCCGAAGTGTCTGGTAAATAATGTCTGAGGATGACCATGTCTTTCCACAGAAAGGTCACAGCTATGGTAGAGTGCCAGCAGTGGTAGAGAGACAGCAGGATCCTATCCTGTATCGCAGCAGCAATCCCTGGAAGGGCCATTATTCAGATTGTCTGGATTGTCTTGAGTGCTTGGTTTTGGGATGTTTCTAAAGTTCTGGGATGGGGGTGATCCCTGTTCGTCAAGAGACTAAAACCGATGACGTCCGTTTAGTGGCATTCTGGCTCTATTGCAGTCTCTCTCAAACCTGGCAAATTAGCAAAATCTCCTGGAAAGATTTTTTTTATCTGTTTCCTATTGTCTTTTTGTTTGTTTTTAACCATCCCAGGTGATTATGATGAGAAGCTAGATTTGGGAACCCTGATATAAAAGTGGTTCTTTACCAGAGGTTTCTGTTATAATCACCTAAGTTTTATGAATTTGCCCTTGCCCAAAACCTATGGAGTTTCAATTCTGGAGGTGTGGGGTCAAGCAGAACTCATGTAAAATAGCTCCTTGCTGATTTGGATGCTTAATGATAATGGAGACACTCTGATCTACAGTGATTTTAAAACATCTTTTATCCTACCTTCCGTCAATAAAAAAAATTTCATCAAACATTCTCAGTATACGAGTGTTTTATCTATTTATAAACTATATACCTTTACTTCCTTATAATATGCAAAAGCAGACATTTTAAAATAATGAGATAAAAATAAATATAATGAAAAGTTCTTTTTCATCCCATTCCCCCAATGGATCCACTGACCTTTCCACTTTGCGAACCTCTGAAAGAAAGAATGGGGTTAGTGGTCCTTAACTGGACCTCAACTCTTATTTAGATTTTACAATCCCAGGTGGCTGTCTAAAAGCAGAATCACCTCCCCCTAACCCAACCAAGGCACTCTTAATTATTTAATTCACTCAGTCATTCAACATATATTTATTGTGTTCCCATTATGTGCAAGGCATTGAATAAGGGGTTGGGGATATAGTGGTACACATGGTCCTTGATTTCAAGGAACTTATGTTATACCAGCACATAGTCGTTAAACAAATGATTACTTAATAATTATGTTATTATAATTTTAATGGATGCTGAAAAGTATATATGTATAACCTAAGACAATGACCTCATCCAGAGAGTTAGAGAAATCAATAGTTTGGCAGTAATATTTCAGCTTAACTCTGAAGGATGAATAGAAATGAGCTGGCAAAGAGGACGGGGAAGAGGGTTCCAGGAGGAGGTAAAGTATTTGAAAACCCTGAGGCAGCAAGGTCACTGCCTCATTCCAGGAACTGAATGAAAGCTAGAGTGTTTCAGATCAGGAGGAGGGTGGAGGGACCCTGGCGCAGAGTGAAGCTGATGATGTGAGTAGAGACCAGAGATCTTGCAGGCCTAGGTGACCACATGAAGCATTTTGGTCTTTATCTTGAGGGCAAAGGAAGCCATTGAAGGATTTAAAGCAAGGAGGTGACAAGGCCAGATTTGCGTCTCAAAAAGATCACTTCAGACTGAAGCAAATTATCTCTAGTCTTTCCCTTCTTATCTTTTGATTGGACTTAGAAACCTCAGCTTTTACGTTACCCTCAATTTGCACTTTCTCTTTCCCTACTTTCTCCGAACTCTTACGTGTTTTTCAAGATCCAGTATTGAGGTCACTCCTTGGTGAAGCCTTCCCTTGTTCTGTATTTCAAACTTACATGACATTTAGAGCTAATCTCCATAATGGCACTTCCTAGGTTTTGTTATAAATCACCCGCTCAGTTTTTATTTGGGGAGGGCAGGTGCAGAGAGGTGACTTAGTTACAGTCTTCACTTCATGGCACACTGTCGTCTTTGGTTCCTTCGGTTTGTTCAGGGTTCCTCCTTTGTTTTGTTTATTTACTACTTTTTTATTATTAAAAAACTCTGTATTGTTTGTGTGCATGTATTTGTAATTTACACAAATGCCGTTGTGCCTCAATCTTATGTTTTTCACTTTTTCCAATCAGAATGAATTTTAAAGTCTGGTCATTTTTCCCTGTGAACTCTTATCCTTTCTATTTTTATTTTCCTTTTCTCCTGTTTTCTTCTTTCATCCACCTTTACTTTGTCTTATGTGTGAATACGTATGTGTGTATGTATGTTTATGAGCCATATTCTTTTTGGTATAAGATGAGAAATACACACACAAATACATACTGATGCGTACATAAATGTTTATATCGGATCTTACACTGGTAGGAAGAAGGCATTAGGATCCCAAGAATTCCTTTGATGGGGCTTAAAGCCAAATATTTCTTTTATCACTTTTATACAAACATATTTTATTTTTTCTCCTATTTAGAAGCTGGAAAACATGCATTATGTCTTTGTGTGTGTGTGTGTGTTTTATCTTTTTAAGACTAAAATCTCATCATATTATTGAAAGAATGAGTCAAGTCCTTTTGTAATACCTGTCCTTCTATTGGACATAATAGAAGCAAAAACTGATAACAACATGCTGGTTATTTTGAACACAGAAATGATCTTAGTTCTTCCCTTCTTGGTCAAACACTGTCTTTCTCTTTTCCCAATAGAAAGTCATTGGCCTTATCCCTAATCTCAAATCCTTATTGTCTATTTCTGTAAGTGTCATGTTCCAGCTGTCAAAGTCCCCAGTGACTGTCTTTGGGTACAAGTGTCTCGCTTCCATCCTAATCCATATTATTTATCCCATTCTTCCGATTGCAGCCAGGCCTCCTTTAGCTGCACAGCAGGCTTCCTGTCCTACTCCTAATAGTGGGCCCAGAGTATCCTGCTCCTGTGTCACTGCTCCCTTAGGTTTCCACTTACCTGCCCTTACCTCCCTGTGGGAGTAGAGGTTGTGGTAACGAGAGAGGGAGTGACCAGCCATGCATCCCTTGTCACAGTTTTGATTGCCAAGGCACAGAGAGGCACAGAAGAAGACAGAAAAATAGAGGCAGAATGAAGATGAATAGACAGGGAGATGCTATTCACTTCATCAGAAATATCCTTCTATTTCCCTTATGATACAAATATTCCTGCCTCAATGGTTGCCTCAAGACAGGGTTATTGAGGACGTTAAAGTCATAAAGCAAAACATTAAAAGGAAAACAAAATTAGGAGGACAGTTCAGTCCTCTCCTTTTAGAGATGATCAAACAGCACCAGAGAGGTTGTGACTTAAAATGTTATACTCCTGCCTCCTAGGTAGTGGCCAGCTGGGGTTAGCATCCTCCCATTCACTCAGGCTACCAGCCAGGGTTATTGAGCACTTGCTTTAGATTGTCTGCATTCCTGATATCATTACTATGCATAAATTCAAAGTAGGATGCTCATTATTGTGGGATATACAGAGGCATTATGACATGGACTCTGTTCCAAAAGAACTTGGAAAATTTAGATGGAAATAATAAAATAATATTCTAAAGCAACCTCTGGTAAGCCCAAAGAGAGGTAAAAATAATAATGCCAGGGAAATTCAAAGAAAAGTGTGACTAATGTGGGCCGGGGAGGTAAGGAAAGGCTCTGCTGAAGAGGTGAGTCTTGAACCTCTCTTGGGCAGAAAGTGTAGGTGGATGCGGGAGATACGTTTCCATGATTGTTGATGCTCTGTGCCACCCCGTAATACCCAGGTTCCATTCCTGACACACATAGGCCTGACAGTGGTAAGAGCGGCATTTTGGAAAAGGAGTGGGCTGAGAAATGAGCATGAAGTCTTGAGACATCAGCTCGGGTGTGTGTGGAGGTGGTGAAAGGCATGATTACCTGAAACAACCTTCATCTTTTGGGCCCAAATCAACCTCCACCAGAATGTTTTTGCACAGTATGCTGCTTTGACAGATTCACCAGAGCTCTCACAGATTTGGTCCCCAGTCAGACGTATATCTTGGATTTCTAGTTCCCGAAGGAAATGTGAGTTTTCTGCTTGGCAGAAGCAATAGCACCATCTTGTGGAAATGAATGCTTTCGATCACAGCCTTTTTGTTCTGAAAACATCAGTCGTCTTCAAGAAAATCAGTCGTATGCATTCTTGCCTCTAAATCATTCTTGGAATACACAATTTGTGAGTAACAAATGGTCTCTCGTATCGTCTAAATCTTTGATGGCTGAGTTAGCGGCTTGTTTTTTTAATTTTTAGAATAATCCCACACACATACAGGATCCAATATTCTCCTGTCTCAGACTTGTTTCTTTTAGGTGGTGTGTCCTCACATTTGGGTTTTAACCACGTCTGAAGGGATCTTGTAGTCTTTCAATTTAGCAGAGTAACTCTAAGTCCCCAATGAAAATAAAGGAAAATAAAGGAAGAAACACTGGCTGCCATGGCTCTTTTCTATCTCCTGCAGAGGAGTTGGGAAAAGGAGGTCCCTTAATCTTTAGGGAGCTAAAGCACCGTACTGGGGAGCTCAGAGAAGAATTCGTCACTGCCAGGAACTTATAGAATCATTTCCTACAAATTTTATTGGGTCCACTAAAAAACACTCTGTGGGAAAATGCTTCATTTAGAATCATAGATTCATTGAATCATTGAACAACTAATGAGACTTGTAAATGCTCTGCCCTCCAGTGGAGGGGAAGAAAGGCCCAGTCTTCTCAGTCTTTCTTGCCCCTGGTTTGGTTTGCATCACGTGTGGAACCCATTTCCCTGGGAAGGTTTGGGACTTGAATAAGCTGCCCTCTGAACAGTCCCGGGCTTCATTAGAGTTCCAGGTTAGTATAAATTTTGCAATAGTCAAAAAATCTGTTTTAACTTTTTCAAAAATCATGTTTTGAAAAAGTGACACTTTAACGTGGTTCAGAATTTGAAAGTACAAAAGTGTAAATTTTTCCTTTCACACAAGTTCATGCCTCAGCTATCCACTTTGCTTTCCTGGACACTCCAGGATCACAAGTGATTTGTAAAATGCTTCCAAAAATATTCTGAGCTTATAGGAAATATATTACATCAGTGATAGCCCACAATATATTTTGAAACTTGCATTTTCTCCCTTAAAAATATAAATTGAAAGCTGTTTTATATTATCAGTACGTAAAGAACTTCCTCGTTTATTTTTCAACTGCACAATATTCTATTGAATGATATGGCATAACTTATTTAACCAGTCTCCTACTGAGGTAGTTTCCAATAGTTTGGCAGTACAAATAACGCTACAATGAATAACCTTTACAGCTGTTGCTTTGCACACCTGCCAGTCTCCCTGTAGGACATGTTCCTGGAAGTGGAATTGCTGGGTCGAGTGGTATGTGTGTTCATAATTGTGGAAGACACTGGCAAATCATTCTCCACGGAGGTCCTCTATACCAAGTAACAGCAATGTGTGACCCCCCCCCCCCCCCGCTCTCATTAACTGTGTGTTTTTAGAAATTTTTAATCTTTGCCAATCTGATAGGTAAAATATGATATTTCAGTGTAGTACCGTTGCAGTTTTCACAGTTTTCTTGTATGAATTTGATCTTCTGAACTGAAATTTTTCAGGAGGCTGGGTCACCTAGAGAGTTCTCTTTCTCCAAAGCTACATTGGCAAATTTATTGATTTTTTTAAAATCTAGTTTTTTGAATAGGTAAAACCAGCTCGAATTTCTAGCAGCTTTCAAAGGTATTTGTTGACATTCCCCCTTCCCTGCTTGTCCCCAGTGGTGGATTTCCTGTGATGCTAGCAAAGCTTCGGAGCCCCTACCAAGCACCCCTTCCAGAGCTCTGAACTAAATTTGTAGTCATAAATTCACATTCTTTTTCTTAAAGAAACTGCCCCAAATTTTATAAGCTTCAGGCCTGGTTATGCTCTTGCTTGTCACCATCATGCCAGTTTCCAGTCTCTCTCTTTAGTTTCTTATGTATCCCTCCAGAATTATTTATGCACATGTGAGCACATACAGATATAGATTATCCACTGGTCTTCCTATCACTCTTGCTTTTCTCAATGTATCTTGGAGACTTTTCTGTATAAGATATGGAGAACGTCCATATTGTTTTTTGTTGATAGTTGCATGGCATTCCGTTGCTTGGAGGTACTGCTCTTTACTTAATCAGCTCCCTATTGGCAGAACTTAGTGTGTATTTGTTTTGTTTCACTTTTGCCATTTTCTTAAGTCTCCAGGTTTCAGAGACTTAAATGGTGGCTAAAAATCTAGTGTGGCCACAGGTTTTAGAAGAGGTAAGAATTAAGGTAGGTGAACTTGGCAGGGGAAGTCCCAGCCTCCCTTTCTCCCCTCCCTCTTTAGGTATCTAGGACTCTAACTCTTATCGAAACAAAACAGGTCCCCTACTACCTGCTGCTTGCAACCTAGCACGGATGTACACATCTGTGTGGTAAGTTTGTCTATGATTGTGAAACAAAAGATTGTCATGCTGAAGAAATTCTGAGTATCTGAAGGCAGGAGGGAGAGATCATTGTAAGCCTAGGGTGCCTCTAAAATCATACTGCATGGGTGTTGGCTTCACAAAAGGGCCAATAACCCATGAGGTCATGTAACTCTATCAGTAGCATTGCTACAGCCCACAAAAGGATGCCCACTGCACACATACTAGCAATTTGTTCTTCGGTGTCTGATGGAGAAGGATCCAACAGCCCAGGCATGGAGTGTGGGATGTCTTCTGCATGCCAGAGGATTCAAGATTCAATCATTTAGTATTTTGACTCTTTAACAACTTCAGGCATCACTTCCTTTCTGCTTTTCCAGTTCAGTGCAAACACCATAGGAATATCATTTTGGATAGCAGCTGGAAATCAGCCTTTCCATTCTCCTCACCCTCCTGAAGTATCAGCTGTCCAAACTCCTATGACAACCTACTTTCTGGGAGGAAAGGACCACATACCTGTCTAATTTGGTTCCCCCAGCTCTAAAGGTTTGCCCAGTTATACTTTTGTTCAGATGCTCTCCTTTGGCTCTTCCCTCATATCCTTCCTAGAACTGAACTGTAGTGGGCTTTAGTTAGAGACAGCACATTTCAAGTCCTCTGTCTCTTTTACGAGGGGTCAGGTAACTAATGCACAGAGAAAGTAGGAGAGGAGAAAAGAAAGAAGGTGAGAGCAGAGAATCTCTATGCTGCAGAACTAAGAGTAATGTTTGGTACTTCATTTCACCTTAAAAAGAGTTGACATGTATATTACCTTTTTTGAAGCTCACAATATCCCCTTGGAACAGCTAGGGTGAGTGGTGTCTTCTCACCATTTTATAGGTGGGGAAGCAAAGCAAGGATACAACTAATCATGGATATCTGAACTCAGATCTACAGGATTCCCCACTATCTAGATATTTGATGGTTCAGGGCTGACATCAACTGGGTCCCTCAGGAAGTGATCTGGTAAGCAGCAGCAGTTCAGAATATCTCTACTACAGCGTGGCCTAGGGGATTTGTCTTGAAGCTTTATTTGGATTGTATTTCACATAAAATTGGAAAAGATCTATTATGTGTATCAATGAGGGTGCTGCTGATGGAGATCTGGGGAGGAGGCTCAAGTCTCTTCACCTCTTAGTACTACCGCTTCTCTGGAGTTTTACTGTTGTCCTGAAAAGCCAAAGAACTAGAAACTCAGAGCCTTTGATTACTTGTGGCAGAGACTGCTGGATGTTTACCCACACTGTTTCCTCTTATTCCTGGGTACATATAGAGACCACATTTCCCAGACTTCCTTGCATTTTTGTATGACCACTTGACCAAGTTTTAGCCAGTGGGATGTGAGCAGAAGTGGCAAGTCCACTTTTAGGCCAGGTCCACTAAGCCTCCATTCTTTTTCTCCTTCCAGTACACATGACAACCTTGGGGACCACATGGAGAAGATGACAGATCCACAAGGAATAAGGATCCTTTCCGACTCACCAATTGACGGCCAGCTGCTTGCTAGTCAGGAACGCCTGCTCTGAACAAGAAGAGAAATTTTTATTATGTTAAAGAAAATACCAGGGCCGGTTCCATGGCTGAGTGGTTAAGTTCGCGCGCTCCGCTGCAGCGGCCCAGGGTTTGGATCCTGGGCACGGACATGGCACCGCTCGTGAGGCCACATGGAGGCGGTGTCCCACATCCCACAACTAGAAGGACCTGCAAGTAAGATATACAACTGTGTACAGGGGAGATTTGGGGTGATAAAGCAGAAAAAAAAAAAAAAGGAAGATTGGCAACAGTTGTTAGCCCAGGTGCCAATCTTTAAAAAAAAAAAGAAAATACCTTAGTACAATTTAAAACAGTCTAACAAAATCCGAAATATCAATCATTGTTTATTTCGTCCTGGTTTTAACTGTAGTGTGTGAGCATATGTGTGCTGACATGTATTTGAGAACCAGAGGATCAAGAAGAGATCAGAATAAAGTAACCTGAATGAACTGTTTCTTCTCCTTTTTTTAAGTTACAATCCTAACCCTTGTTTACTTTAAAATTTTCTAATAATGCAGTATTTTCCATAGTACACTTTCCATTTTGAGAGTCATCTTCTTTAACCCTTTAATGTTTATCATTTTGAATATGTTCCTGTACCTTAATATATGTCATTATACACACATACACACTGCCCTCCCTTAGGAGGATCTTCTCTTAGGAGAATCTTCCTTGCGCATTATAGAGAGAAAACTTGTTTATTTTAATAGTTGCATAATATTCCATATTGTAGATTTATATTGTTTTATTTAACAGTCTCACTATTGAAAATATTAGCTTATTTGTAACATTTTGCTATTACAAATATTGCTCAAATTTAAAATATGTTTATATGTATATATTTTGCATGTATATATGTGAATATTTCTGCAGGCTATGCTCCTAGAATTGGAATTGCTGCATCAAAGGTGTGCAGATTTTTATTTTTAAAGATATATTCCCAAATAATCACCCAATCAACTTATATTTCCACCAAGACTATGGGGAAATATCCATTTGCCCACATGCTCAGCAATACTAGAAAGTATGTTGTCCATCTAGTGGGCAAAAAGTGGTGTCTCATGCTTTAAAGTTGATTTCTCTAATTGCTAGAGAGGCTGTATGTCTCTCATCATATTTGTTAGTGGTTTTCACCTGTTCTACTGTGTGTGGTTCATTTATCTCTCTTATATTTAGATAATTTTTGCCCAATTAAAGAACTGACGTATATTACTATTTTGTTTGTTGCACATATATATTGAAAACTCTGTTGGCTATATTTTTATCTTTTTCTTAAAATGGATTTTCAGAATATTTGGGTTGATTTTCTTGAGCCTCACTTAACTATAAACAGAAAAGATTCCCTAAGTCCAGGCTACAGGGACTCAATATGCTAAGTGGTCATGGGTGTGATCCTCAGGGTCAGGCCCACCTGGATGAGAGCCCAGGTGGTGTCACACACTTACTTATAACTACAGGAAAGTGCTTACCATCTCTGTGCCTCTGTTTCCTTTTCTAAAAAAAATGAGGTAATAAAAATACTAAACTCATAAAATTGTTAGGAGGTTTAGACAAGATAATAATGCATGTATCTTAGCACAATGCCTGACAATAAGCATTCAATAAATACTAGATATTAAAATTATTACTTATATCATGGGCAATAGAGATACAGAATTAGACATTTAAGTTTTATTCCAGATTCTAGAACCTTTCCCAATGAGAGTTACTGGTAATAAGATCAAAGAAGGCTAGCAAAACTCCTTTTTCTTAGAGTGGGCATTTCACCTTATGTTTCAGCTAGCCTTGTGCAATTCTTATTTCCTGGAGCACTGAAATATTCAACTCAGTTACTAATCCAGCACTTACTCTTGAGTTCCTACTATGTTTGAAGCCAAAGATATTCAATTATCTTTGAGTCCATTTCATTTTTCCTGCATGGAAATTTTTCTTTATTCCTTTGAAAAAGTGATAATCCAAATTCCAATGAAATATCAGGAAATCAACAGAGAGACAGAAAATTAGAAAATAAGAAAGAGGGGCCGGCCCCGTGGCCGAGTGGTTAAGTTCGCGGGCTCCACTTCAGTGGCCCAGGGTTTGCTAGTTCAGATCCTAGGCCCGGGCATGGCACCGCTCGTCAGGCCACGTTGAGGCTGCGTCCCACATGCCACAACTAGAAGGACCCACAGCTAACATACCCAACTATGTGCTGGGGGGATTTGGGGAGAAAAAGCAGAAAAGGAAAAAAAAAAAGATTGGCAACAGTTGTCAGCTCAGGTGCCAATCTTTAAAAAGAAAGAAAGAAAGAACTTTAAAGATTGTCTAGTTCAACTTTTCATTTTATAAATGAGGAAACTGAAGGCCAGAGGAGGTAAGCAACTTTTCCAAGGTTACACAGTGAGTTAGTGGGGCGATCAAGATGAGAACCCAGACATCCCAACTCTGAGCCAGCACTCTGTTGACTAAATCATACTATGCTCAAGGATCTACATCTTCTTTTGGCCTGACATGACTTCAAAAATTAAAAATAGAGAAACATAGGTTAAAAACCATATCAAAACGAGCCAATGCTATTTAAAGTTTGTCGAGAAAGCAAGGAGTCTAAGACACTTCCCTTCCCTGCAGGTTAGGAAAGCATAGTTGTGTTTTTGCCCAGTGGGAGGGCATTCCAACTCTTCTTTCATTTTTGTCTCCTCTCAACAATCCATATTTAACACTGATACTCTATACTCACAGCAAACAGTGAACGACAATGCTACAGGTCGGTGGTTGGCAATCCATGGTCCACATGCCAAAGGTGCTGCAGGTGCCAATTTCAGGAGGCAAGTGGACCAGCTGCCATGCAGAGATCCTTATCCCCATCCTTATCATTTCCAGTAGTTACTGCCCATAATTGTCTCCACCCTCTTGCCAGAGTTTTCAAGGGCAACACCCTGACATTCCATCTCATTTGTCATCAGCACCATCCTGGCTTTCCAGAATCACAGGCTCAGCAATTTGGCACCCTCCTTTGAGAAGCCAATGACCACTGCTCCCTATGGTAATGAATAAACATTCCCAGCATTTTTTATATTAAGTGCTATATTTCTACCCTAATTTGTTTCCTTTCTTTCTGTGATCATAGAGCGATAGCATAGTCTTGCCTGTTAATATCCATCACATAAGAATATACTGAAAGCAAGAATTGGATAAATCTTATGGGCAATAAGATATCTCACTTAAAGGGATGAAGGGTAACACATCACCAGGCTCATGAATTTTGGGTAGAAATTTGGACACAATGACTATTCATTTGTTCATTCAATCAAAGTTTATTGAGTGAACACTGTGAAGAGTCCTGATGCCAGCCGTTCAGGTTGTGAGTATCAGTAGATCCTCTCTGAAGAGTGGTTCATAGCTAATTTAAAGCCAGGCTACCTGGTCCTAAATTATGTTTCTACCAGTGAATAATTTTGTGGCCTTGGGTAAATTGATTAACTTCTCTAAATTTCATTTTCCTCCTCATTATGTAAGGATAGTAATAATACCCACTCTATAGATTCAAAATGAAGATTATATTAAAATATTTTATATAGTGTCTACCACATAGTAAGTGCTCAATAATTATCAACTACAATTAAATTTCTGCTATACTATAATCCACAATTAGGGGGATTTAAAGAAGGTTAGAAATCAGAAGATAGCTCAAAACTGAAAATTTGGAAATGAGGCAAACAGATAATTAAAGTGCCCTTTATTTATTTACCAAGTGTTTTGTGAGTGCTCACTACTTGTTAGGAATTTAAGGTGTTGGGAATGAAGAGATGAACCCATTCTTGTGCTTCCACTTATGGAGAGATGAAACATATTTGAGAAATGTAGCTTAGATCCCAAGTGTCAGATTATAAAATGTTGGAGATCAAAACAAGATGTGAATTCCTTTGCCCTAGGGAAAGTCCCCCCATGTTTTCTTAGTGGATGGGCTAGGAACAGGTCCAAAGGGAGAGAGGTTCCCCTTGGGGCCTTTGCCAGCTGCCTCACAAAGGGGTCACTGAGTCTGGGCTGCAGCTCGGACTCCTGGTAAGCCTGTTCCCTCCAAGCCTGAGTGGCCTCCTGAGCTGCTAGAGGGAGCACGCAGAAGCCATGAGGGTAAGGTTTGGTGACCTGTCAGCCCCAATGATCTTCCTGACTAATAGATGGCCTTGGTACCAGACTCAAAGTTTAGGAACTCTGACAGTGTTAACATAATTTCTGACCTAATTTTAACAGTAATAGTAATATCTTAGTTTGCTCGGCACTTGAAGTCTTCAAAATGTGTCCATTTGTATCTCTCTTGTTTGAGCCATCCTATGGGGCAGCCTAAGCCCCTCTCATTATACAAAATGTATGGATGAGGGACTGAGGCTCAGGCAGGGTAAGGGACTTCCCTGGAAAGAGGACAGCTAGCAAATGGTCACCCTGGAATGAGAATCCATGTCACTAGCTACAAATCGCATGCGGTTAAGTCCTGGGCAGCATCTTGGGCTTCCTAGATGCCTAGGTCATCCCTAGGAGAGCACTGCACACAGAGTCAGGGGTCCACACAGGCGGCTCCCTGGACATGATTTCTGTACCTCTTGCTCTCCTGCTGCTCTGCCCTGTACCACGGAGCTTCTCTCCCTTGAGACCAACCCCCAGAATTACAGCTCTTCACCCTTTTTTTCTACATGCCACCAAATGTTGCCATGCAGCATGCAACATCTGTCATAAAACTAAACATCGTTTAAAGACTGTGTTAGGAAATATTGTAATTACAGATTATATCCAGTTTGGATAAACTACAAGAACTTTTCTAATACTCTTCAATTGATGAACCATCAATTGCCAACTTCTTTCTTCCATTGGTTTCTGTTCCACTGTCCTGCCAGTGGAGAGGCTCCTCCTCCATCCCTGAGCCTTGATGTCGCAGACCTTTCTTGCCCCCTCAGCCTCCTTTCCATACCAGTATAAAGCCAAGCTGCATTCTTAGCAAATGTGAGTACTTTTTCTATCTGGAGCCCAATGCCTATCTTTGGCTAGAGCTGAAAGTCTCTTACTCTCTCCTCCTCCTCTTTCTTCTCCATCTTCTTCTGGAACATCATAATCTCTTTGATTTTTCTATAGTGGTTATGATCCTGGCTTTGGCAATCAGATTGCTTATATTTGATCCTAGACTAGGCAACTATTAGCTATGAGGCTTTGGTTAGGTTACTTTATCTCTTTGTGCCTCTGTTTTCTCACCTAAAAAGTAGTTAATAACAGTCTCTATCTCATGGGGTTATTATAGGGATTGGAAAAGGTAACTCTTGTAAGGTGCTTAGAACAGTGTCTCACCATAGTAAGCACTCGATAAATATGTGTGGGCACATGTACATGTGTGCACACGAACATGGTGTGTGTGAAACCAGCGATGCTTAGTTCTGAATCTTCCCACCATGCTCAATTCCAAACTAAACCTCTGATCTCAATAAAAACAGCCTCCATTCTCACCCTCTCTGTGCTCAGTGCTCCTCTAAAGCTCTAAACCTCCCTTGTGACCATGCCCATAGGATTCACTGACCAGGACAAGAAACCTTCTGTAAGTAATCTCTGTCTCTCCTGCCTCGTCATGGCACATATTAGACTAAGAAGAAACCCACGTTCACCTAACATACCTGTGTCGGGACAGGTTAGTCTTATTCCTAACTGGATAACATTGATAATGATACACTGCATTGTTGTGTTAAGTTAAGTAGAGAAGCCTTGGGAGTCAGATGGTTGGGGTATGAATCTAGTGTTTTTCATTTGTTAGTGTTTGCATCTATAAAATAGGATGATAATGGGAAATGGATTTGTTATGATGAAAAAATGAGGTGGTTTCTGTAAAGTATCAATGTGTAGTGGATGACACAGAATAAGTACTTAACAGTAATGTTACCTAGTATTGTTATTAAAACTCCTTTTTTATTCCATTCTGTTGACTCTGCTTGGGTTTCCCCATCCGTACCCTGCAGTTGAGAGTTGGGTTGTAGCACTTGCTAACTCCCGCTAAGTGAGGAGTGTTTATTCAGAGAGAATCACAGATACTCTTCTTGAGAAGGGGAGAAGACTTTAGAAACAAGTGGCCATCAAAAGCCCAGAGCAGATTGGAAAGTGGATTTTGTTGGATAATTCCCCGGGAGGCCAGTTGAACATGTGTGGACTCACTTTCTTCCCACAGAAATTGTAAGACAGATGACAGGATTTAATCGGTAATATCAATTTTACCCAAAGCTTAAGGGGGCATTTAGGTAAATTTACTGTTTGTAAGAGTAAGTACAATTGAGGGGAAACATCCAAATGTGGGGTGAAAACGGACAAAGGTATCGATGGGTTCTGGGTCTCTGCTTGTGGCTGCACTACTTAAAAAAATTGTCAGCAATGTGGCTACATCTGGTAACACCTGCTGTTCTGCTGTTACTGAGCAGCCCTGATGAAGTCAGAGATTCAGTGGCTCTTTTAACCTTCTGGGACCCATGGCAGTGGATGAAATGACTTTTTTCCTAGATATTCTCAGCTCACGAAGCAGTTAAATGAAAAGAATAAATATTTGATAGAATTAAATATAATGAATACAGCAAAACCTAAATACTTTCTGGGAAGGAAAAGGGAGTGCTTTACAGTCTCTTGGATCATTCAGTCTCGGATATAAAGAGAGTAACGAGCTTAGGTGTATTCAGTACCCAACGCTCTAGTGGGCTACCGAGGCTGGTGATTCAAATGTCACTCCAATTGGAAATGACTTTCCTTGCACACTGCTCTCCTCAGGGCACCCTTGACCTCTGAGTTCCTCAGGCTGTAGATCAGCAGGTTCAGCATAGGGTTGAAAAGACTGTAAAACAGAAAAAGGATCTTCTGCTGCTCCTCAGGATGGCGGGATTTGGGGGCCATGTACATGATGATGGCACTGCCGAAGAAGAGTCCAACCACACAGAGGTGGGAGGAGCAGGTGGAGAAGGCCTTTCTGCGGCCCTCCCCTGACTGGATCCTGAGGATGGCAAACAGGATGCGCATGTAAGACACCAGCACCAAGCAGAGGGGCTTCACCAAAACTAACACAGAAGCAACAAAGATGACAACTTTGTTGAGCCTAGTGTCAGCACAGACCAGCTTGACGACAGACAGGATTTCACAGAAGTGGTGGATTTCATGAGGCCCACAGAAGGGCAGCCTCAGGATGAGGCTCACATGGACCAGGGCCAGGAGGGAGCTATATGCCCAGGAAGTCACCACGAGGGTAATACAGACTTTCCAGCTCACGATGATGGAATATTGGAGGGGGTGGCAGATGGCCACATACCGATCATAGCCATCACCACCAGGAGAAGACATTCAGTGACAGTAAATATCAAAGAGAAAGGTCTGTGTTATGCAGCCAGCAAAAGAGATGGGCTTGGCTGGATTCAGGAGGTTCACCAGCATCTGGGGCACCGTGTTGCAGGCATAGGCTATGTCGACGATGGCCAGGTGTGAGAGGAAAAAGTACATGGGGGTGTGCAGTCTGGAGTCCAGTGAGATGAGCCCCAGGATGATCCCGTTACCCAGCAGGGTTAAGGTGTAGAACAGGGAGAAGAGCCCGAAGAGAAGCATCTGAATCCTTGGACCAAGGCGAAATCCCAGTAGGATGAACTCTGCGACCATTGTCTGATTTTCCCCCATTTCACTATGAAAAAGATAAAAGGGATATTTTAGGACAAAATTGTTGAAAACATCCAGATATTATTTTAAATTTAGTCATTTTTAAAAGATAAACTTTTTAAATTAATGATCTAGTTACGTATCAATCACCTAATCTGACACCCAATTTTACAGAAGGGAATTGTGTCACCAACAGTAGATTACCTAGAGCCATTGACACTTGTGATGGGAAGAAAGAATGTGAAACCAAAAGAGGAAATAATCATGAAATAGAGATCATCCTGGAACTGTACGTGTCAAAATTACTGAAAGAATTTCTGGAGTGTGGAAGCAAGCAGTAAGGGAGACCTCCAAATACGAGAATCAGAGAAGTCCTAGAAAAGTGATGTAATTCCAGTTTCTCAATAAAAATATCAACTGTGCTGCTTTCAGCAACTGAAATCAACCTTTGCTCTCTAGAGCAGCGTCTGTGACAACAGGAGGAGCAAAAAGATAAAAAGCAATTTTATAACAACTCAATTGTTTAGAATGATGAGAAAGAATCAATGGATGGGCTGCTCATGGGCTCTAATGACTATCTTCATTTTACAGTGGATGCTGAATACAAACCGACAATTGGCCATTTTGCAATTAATCTATCGATTCATTCACGGTTACTGATTTACAAAAAAATTCGTTTGAATAACAACCCAAACAATTTGTAGAAATTGGATTTTTTGGGGCTGCCCAGTTTCATGTATTGTGAGTCTAGAATTTGTGAGCAGGATTGTAAATGAGTACGAGGCCAGGCATTCGCAAGTTGACTTGAAGCCTTGGTGTGTGTGAATTTGTGACAACATTTCAAGATGTAGTTCCCCACTCACTGTTTGTAATTCATCCCATATCTACTCATATTAAAAGAGCAAATCCAGGACTGGCCCCAGGGTGTAGAGGTTAAGTTTGGTGCACTCCACTTTGGCAGCCTGGGTTTGCCGGTTTGGGTCCCAGACGCGGACCTACTCCACTTGTCAGCCATGCTGTGGCAGTAAGCCACATATAAAAGTGGAGGAAGATTGGCACAGATGTTAGCTCAGGACTAATCTTCCTCAGCAAAAAAAGGAGCAAATCTAGGTACTAATAAAGTAGGAAAGGCCATCCCTGAATGGTAGCGTGTTGGAAGACCCACTAATGGTGTGATGGCTTAGCATTTGTACTATGTACCATGTGTGAAATTCAAAAACATAGGAAATGACGTTCATAAAAAAATTAACTCCACCTTACTTTAGCAACACAAGAATTGCTAAATTCTTTACAGATAGCTAATTGAAAAAATTTTGGAAAAGAGATAATTGAACAAATTTGTCATTTTACAGACTGCTGTACTAATAAATTGGCAGTCAGGTATTTGATACTTCTGTGAATTGGTGAGGTGCCAAATAATACTTGGTTTGTCCTTAAGTCCTAGATAATAGTTTCCTCAACACACCATGCATAAATCCAGCATCTTGGCTGGCAGAAATATTTTGTTAGTGCTTTTGCTAAGCAAAAATAACCTGAGGCTGAGCTGTTGAACTTGTGTCTGCTTGCCTCTGAAGAATAAGTTTCTCCAGGATTAATGTTAGGGAAGGCCTTGCTGTTGATAAGACCCTGGTCCAGCTGCCATTAATACCAATGGAGACATCAATAAGATGCTCCCTGAGGAACTTGGAAATAAGAGAAATAACACTGCTTTTTGAGAAGTAAAACTTGTAAAACCCACTCATAATGGATGAGAAGAACTGGAGCAAGAAAACAAGAGAAGCTGAATGAACATGTCATTGGGGAGCTCTGAGGGCATCCAAAGCTCCACTCAAGGTCTTTGATGCAATCTCACAAGAGCAGCGGAGGAGGATCTGTGATTTAGGGAACCCAAACGAAACAGTTGTGTGGGGTACCTGTCTAGAGGAATGTGAGGAAGAAAGAAGGGGGTGGTCCATGAGGGCCAGTGTTTGCCAGCACATCAGCACCGTCCCAGGGAGTCTGGCCCAACAGCATGAAAGTGCTGTCCTGCAGGCAGGTCTGTGTCTACAGTTCAGAGTGATCTCTGATCAAGAACCTTGGCCGGAAGGATCTCCACTTAACCCCCTCTGCTCCGATCCCATGCTCACCAATCAACCACGAGATACTAATTTGCCTTCTTATGTAGATATTTTAACAAAGAGGACATGTGCTGATAAGCCAGTTTCTTCCCCGTTTTTTATAACAATAATTCCATTCAGGGTTATTCATGTTCTTTTTTGAGTTTGGATAGTATGATACAGCTCGGAAATGTGTACACTGAACAAAATTTCCAAAGCTGGATCTACAGAGTGAGGGCTAGTCCCCGGGCAGAGATAACCTCATTGAAATACAACCCAAGGAAAGCTTTTCTGAGCAGCTAATTGGGATCCTGAAGGACATGCCCTTCTAGATATCTAGATCCCTCTCTAGAAGCAACAAATGATCGTTTTTTAAAATAACCATTCTCAATCAATTATTATATCGCCAAGACACAAACGAATCTAACTACTATACTATGAATACCTAACATATGATCACGGCTTGTTTTTTTTCAAGATTCTGTAAAAAATTATTGTGCTAGGACAGCCTTCTAAATTGATTTGTAACCCACACAAAGCATATGAAAATATTCAGGTGTGAAAATGCAATTGATCTACGTCTTATAATCTCTTTATTCAATCCTCCTTTGTTTCCCTTTGTAACTTCCAAATTGATTACACAAAGGAAAAAGAAACGTTGCTTACAAAGAATGATCTCTGAAATCTAAAGGGAGAGATGAGAGAAAGGAGGGCCTAATGAGTACATTAAGATACTATAAGAACAGTTGCCATATGGGCTGAGAGTCTGATTTCTTTTACAGGACTGGATTGTAACACACTCCTTGTGAACACAGAACATTTTTGTAATTCTAGCACTTAGCAAACGTTTATGGAGTGAACAAATGAATGAATGAATACACATGAATGAATGAATGCCTAATATTAAATTTTTGGACCATCCTTGGACTAAATCTGGAATTTCTGGCTTGCTTAAATCTCTCCTACCATAATCATACCCAATTAAGCACATTCTTCCCAAGCCAAAAAAGAACTGACTGTCTGAAGTTTGATAAGCATAACTGTAGAATCTCCAAAGTTTGAGCATTGAACACTTGAAAGAGACTTCTATATTCTTTCTTTTTTCCCCATATTTTATTTTATTCTAAATGATATTCAAAGCTTCTCACCTGGACTCAAATGGATTAAATTTTCCAAAGGATTGGCAGAAGTGATAGGAGAGACTAAAAAGGAAATTAAACAATCCCACTTCCAAATGTAACATCCAGGCCTTGATTTATGCTTTAAATTATCTTATATGTATGTACAATTTAGCAATTTAAAAATTGGCAAATTGTTTGATGACTAATAGATTATCCGGTTTCTCCATGGTTTCGAAGTAAATATCTAAGATTGAAATAATTTCTTTACACATGCACAAACCTGTCAGTACTGGATGGAGCCGATGTTTCAAGAAGTAAAATTTAAGATCTGATGAGCTGACAATGTTGTGAGCGTGAGTTATGCAGCATTCCTAAAATGAAAGCTATTTTTAAATCCTCAGTTCCACCGAAGTATTGGATAGTTTACTTCCAAATAATGAGAAATACGTGTTACAGCTAATGAATTCAATAGAACCCTCCTCCATTTCTCTTTCAGTTCAAACTACAGGCATACTTGTTTTACTGTGCTTTGCTTTATTGTGCTTCACAGATATTGCATTTTTTCCAAACTGAAGGTTTGTGGCAACCCCGCCTCAAGCAAGTCTATTGGCACCATTTTTCCAGTAGCATTTGCTCACTTCATGTCTCTGAGTCACATTTTGGAAATTCTTACAATATTTCAAACTTTTTCTTTATTATTATATTTTTTATGATGATCTGTGATTGGTGATCTTTGATGTTACTATTGTTATTGTTTTGGGTGCCATGAACTGTGCCCACTTAAGAAGGCAAACCCTACAATGGCCTCTAAGTTTTCAAGTAAAAGGAAGTGTCACTCGTCTGTCACTTTAAATCAAAAGCTAGAAATGATTAAGGTTAGTGATGAGATACAAGACAGGCTGACACCTAGGCCTCTTGTACCAGTTAGCCAAATTATGACTGCAAAGGAAAAGTTCCTGAAGGAAATTGCTCCAATAACACATGAATGATAAGAAAGCAAAACGGCCTTATTGCTGATATGGAGAAAGTTGTAGTGGTCTGGATAGAAGATCTAACCAGCCACAACATTCCCTTAAGCCAAAGCCTAATCCATAGCAAGACCCTAACTCTCTTCAGTTCTATGAAGACTCAGAGAGGTGAGGAAGCTGCAGAAGAAAAGCTTAAAGCTGGCAGAGGTTGATCCATGAGGTTTGAGGAAAGAAGCCGTCTCCATAACATAAAAGTGCAAGGTGAAGCAACAAGTGCTGATATAGAAGCTGCAGCAAGTTATCCAGAAGATCCAGCTAAAATAATTAATGAAGGTGGATAGGCTAAACAACAGATTTTCAATGTAGATGAAACAGGCTTCTATTGGAAGTAGATGCCATCTAGGACTTTCATAGCTAGAGAGGAGAAGTCAGTGCCTGGCTTCAAAGCTTTAAAGGACAGGCTGACTCTGTAGTTAGGGGCTAATGAAGCTGTTGACTTTAAGTTGAAGCCAATGCTCATTTATCATTCCAAAAATCCTAGAGCCTTTAAGAATTGTGCTAAATCTACTCTGCCTGAGCTCCATAAATGGAACAACAAAACCTGGACGACAGCACATCTGTTTACAGTATGGTTTACTGAGTATTTTAACCCACTGTTGAGAACTACTGCTCAGAAAACAAGATTCCTTTCAAAGTATGACTGCTCAGTGACAATGCACCTGGTTACCCAAGAGCTCTGATGGAGATGTGCAACAGGATTAATGTTGTTTTCATGTTTGCCACACAACATCCATTCTGCAGCCCATGGATCAAGGAGTAATTTTGATTTTCAAGTCTTATTATTTAGGAAAGACATTTTGTAAGGCTATGGCTGCCATACATAGTGATTCCTCTGATAGATCTAGGTAAAGTAAATGGAAAACCTTCTGGAAAGGATTCACCATTCTAGATGCCATTAGGAACATTCATGATTCATGTGAAGAAGTCAAAATATCAATTAACCAGATAAAGTAACATTAAACAGAGTTTGGAAGAAGTTGATTCTAACCATTAGGGATGACTTTGAGGGGTTCAAGACTTCAGTGGAGGAAGTAACTGCAGATGTGATGGAAATAGCAAGAGAACTAGAATTACAAGTGGAGCCTGAAGATGTGACTGAATTGCTGTAACTTCATGGTAAAACTTTAACAGAGGAGAAGTTGCTTTTAATAGATGAGCAAAGAAAATGGTTTCTTGACATGGATCTACTGGTGAAGATGCTGTGAAGACTGTAAAAATGACAACAAAGAGTTTAGAATATTACATAAATTTAGTTGATAAAACAGCAGCAAGGTTTGAGAAGGTAGACTTCAATTTTGAAATAAGTTCCATTGTGGTTAAAATGCTATCAAACAGCACAGAATGCTACAGAGAAATTGTCCATGAATGGAAGAGTCAATCAATGTTGCAAATTTCATTGTTTTCTTATTTTAAGAGATTGCCACTGGCACTCCAGCAACCACTTTCAGCAACCACCATCCTGATCAGTCAGCAGCCACTGACACTGAGGCGAGACTCTCCATGAGCAAAAAGATTATGACTCACTGAAGGCTCAAATCATGGTTAGCAATTTTTAACAATAAAGTATTTCTTAATCAAGGTATTCATATTTTTTTAAAAGATATAATGCTATTGGACACTTAACAGACTACAGTATAGTGTAAACATAACTTTTCTATGCAGTGGGAAACTGAAAAATTCAGTATTGGCTTTATTGTGGTGGTCTGGAACTGAACCCACAGTATCTCTGAAGTATGCTTGGATTTTTAAATTTCTTTTGAGATTTCTTCTTTTATCCATGTGTTATTTAGAAGGGTGTTATTTAATCTCCAAATATTTTGGGATTTCGCACCTATCTTTCTGTTATTGATTTCTGCTTTAATTCCACTGTGGTCTGAGAGCTGACATTATATGGCTTCTACTCATTTAAACTTAAGGTGGTTTTTATAGCCCAGAATGTGGTCTAACTTAGTGAATGTTCCATGTGAGCTTGAAAAGAATGTGCATTTTGCTGTTGTTGGATGAATTAGTCTGGAGATGTCCATTATATCCAGTTGATTGATGGTGTTGTTGAGTTCAGCTATATCTTTACTGATTACCTGCCTGCTGAGTCTATTTCTGATAGAGGGATGTTGAAGACTTCAACTATAATAGTGGATTCATCTATTTCTTCTTTCAGTTCTGTCAGTTTTTGCCTCAGGTATTTTGATGCTCTCTTGTTAGGCACATATACATTAAGGATTGTTAAGTCTTGTTGGAGAATTGACCCTTATCATATGTAATGTGCCTCTTTATCCCTGGTAACTTTCTTTGTTCTGAAGTTTTTGCCTCTCTTGATGGCTGTGTCTCCCCCGTCCCTGTTCCTCTGTCTAACTATATCACTGTGTCTATCCTCTTTCCTTCTCTGGTCCACTTTATGATATTCTCTCTCCATTTCCTATTTTCCTTATCTCTCTTCAACAATTCCCCATCCTCAAAATCTCTCTTTCCTACTTCCCCATTATGTATCTCCACAGTTCTAGAGATTTGTCAATAATTCCAGTATTTAAGTGGTTTCTTAGAGGATTTTGATTACATAAGAAGTCTACATTCAGGTTAACTGTCTTATAAGCAACCTTGGAAAATATTACCTTACAATTCATAATAGCAGTAATATCTGCCAATGCACATATCTGGGATATTGAAATATTCTCTCTTGATACCATAATGGCCAATAAGTGCTATTTACTTGTATGTGAGAATTAATTTGATAAGAACTTGTGTTTAAGCAAACCCTTTTAATCAAATAAATCTTTTTGATCTAGTCAGTGATAAAAATATCATATATTGGACCATGAACTGTGCCTAGAACATGGTTGGTGTTCAATAAATATTTATTGACTGATTGGATATCAGTGTGATTACATATGAGAAAAAAATATTAATGAGCTCTCCACATTCTGCCTTGAGCTAGATTCTCAAGCAAAAAAATGAAAACAAGCACAAAAAAACACTCCAAAACATTGAAGGCACTATAGAGTAGGAGTCAAAGATCACGGGCTTAGGGGTCAGACACACATTTACTACCTGAATGACTCTGAGTATATTTCTTAACCTTTCCAAGCCCCAACTTCCTGTTTTTCAAAAGGAGAAAAGTGATAGTACCTATTTCACAAGGTTGTTGAAATAATACATGTTACACATTGAGCATATTCCTGCTACACAGTGAACATCCAATATCTGAGATCAAGTGTTATCTATCTTTAACAGCTTCTTGATTAGCCTACGATTGTGTGGACCTGACAACATGGCCATTTCATGGTTCACAGTAGTCTCTGGAAATCATTCCTCTTAGTGCCTATTATCCTCTGAAAGCCCATTTTGCAAAGTCTTGATTATAACAATGTATGTCAACAACATGTTTTCTGCATAATACGTTGTTGAAGGATTAGTAAAACAGGTTTGGCTTCTGATCTTTTGATGTCTTTATTGGGAAAGTGCGTGATCATTTGAAGAGACATTAGGGATTAAAAGGAAGACAAAACTGTGACAATTCTATTAAAAACTGAAGAGATTATCCTTTAGGTAGCAACTCCTTCGCTTATCTGCACTTTCCTCCACCACTTCAACCACAGACACACACATCACTCACTTCCAGCTTTGGGAAAGCCTAACACGTAAAAGTAATCATTAAGTACTTTCTGTGTGCCTGACACTGTCCTCTGAGTTATGGGTAACGGAAGAGATGTGTATGGAAAGTGTGGATTATAGATTGTGGTTTTGTTGATGAGACATAAACACAAGGACTGAACTAATGTTAGCTTCCCTGAGACGTAAAATCACTCCATAATATATCAAAGTGCAATCTTCTTCAGCTTAAGGAAATTTCCCATCTATTTACTCGAAATTCATCACACAGAAATTTCTTATTCTTTTATCCAGCATCAATGTTCACAAGGTTAGTGCTTTTGTGCATCTACTTCTCCACTGTTTAAGACGAAATTAACCAAATTCTATACGTACTTACATTTGTGACCAACATGTTCAACTAAATTAGCATTAACTTTTCCTCAAACTATCCCGGCAGCAGAATAATAATCAGTAGACAGAGAGGACTGAATTTCCTTACTTATGTTTAAAAAGAAGAGCAGTGTAAGAGTAAGAGTTAACAAAAGATGAGATGCTACAACACGTCTGAGAAGATTGGTGGTAAAATAAAATATGGCAACCTGTTAAACTCCCACAGTTGGTCTCAAGTATCTCAGAAGGGAAAGCACCTGAAGGTTGGGCATGGTCCTGCTTTCTAGAAGCTTCTGAGGGAGCTACAGAACCCTCACTTCTGTTCCTGATGGAAAATGTGTCAGAATCCTCAGAAAAGGAAGTTTATTCTCTGATGGGCTCAATCTAGTTGGCAGCTCTGGAGGGCTCCTGGAGGGAGTGGGCCATGAGATGTAGTGCATGCCCACCTCCACTGGGAAGGAGAGACAAAGCAATTCTCTTTCTCTATTCCTGTTCTCATCCCCAGCAGGATGCACAATTAGGAAACACAGACGCCACGGAGCACACCTCTGAGACAATGTGACTCATTACAGTTCCCTAATACTGGGCATTATTTGGATTTCATGAATCCCAGCTCTGCCCTAGTTCCCAAATCTCCAGATGGTTGAGGTGAACCTGTGAGGAAGCAGAACCAGTGTGATGGTGAATAAGCTCCTGGCATTAACCTCTGGAGTCCAGCTTCTCCCTGCTGTAATCTGGGCCCCTTGCGCTGCAGCAGGAGTGGGAAGAAAGGCCCCTGAAAATCAGCTGATGCCAAGTAACGACTCGAGGTGTGGAGATGCTGTAGAGAGTGGGTTACGGAGGCATGGAGAGGATTAGCGGGTCCAAGGAGAGGCCAAGGTGTCCCAATGGGGCTTATTAGGACCTGCCTCAGGGAGAGTTTTCTAGGGCAGCAACCACCAATGTAGGTCAACTGTTAGAAGTATTCTCGAATCTCCATTCTGAAGTGGGGAGATTCCGAGTCCAGTGGCTCAGGGGAGGGGAGGAAAGGACTCTCTCCAAGGAGGCAGCTTCCCCTAGAAGCCATTACCTCTCCCAGGAGGGTGGGGATATTTGCTGCCTAAGAAATTCTCATGTTTATATATGTTTATATATACTTCTCTCTTATACTAGACACAGGAGGGCTAGGAATTTCATATCAAGCAAGTGTGCAATTTACAAAGTAATGAGTTTGTTACAGTGTGACCCCTGACCTGCTGGGATTATGGCATAGACTTGAGGAAAATCTTGCACAGGTTATCATGTTTCAAGAACGTGCTTAACTGTGCTCCAACTATATAGGTCCTTTGTGAGAAGAACCACATATTTATTTAGGGACACGAAGAATTGTTCCTGATTGTATAAAAAGACTAGTGCATAAATGTTAGAATCTTTTCTCCTTTATTTCTCTTCTCATGCCCAGGTGAACTGCAGAAAAGCTGGAAATTAGGAAACTGATGCATATGACAAAAATACTGTGAAATCCTGTGAAAGCAGTAGTTCTAAGACAAATTTTTCTATGTTCAATACCATATACACATCAGTTATAAAAAGTCATTTTAGGGTATAAAAATAGAAAGTTTCAACTAAGATAATCAGACATTAAATATAAAATTTTATGGTGCTAAACAAACTAAAATTTAGGAAATGCATCACCTCAAGATAACGTGTTTTCTATTATATATAAAGTTGACAACTTTTAACCTGTGGACAGCTTCTAAAAGTGGGAAGAGACACATGAACATATACAAAATATAAATTTCTATAAAGGAAAACAACACAAAGGGAACAGTCAGATCTTATTTGCTATGAGTGGGCTCTCCAAATGTCTACATTATACACCAGCATGTGGAAATCAGGAGACTTGTTGCCTTTCATGAGCAAGCAGTAAACTGAAAACTTGTGTTAAGAACAGTTTTAGAGGGTACATTTCTATTATCAACACCTTAGAAATGTTGGTTATAAATAGACATTTTCATAAAAATGAAAAATTAAAAGTAATATAATCAGTAATTAAGTGTAACATATGAGATTATCACAAAAACTAAAATTCAGGAAAATTGTTTAACATAAAATCAATATCTATAACTTAAGATTGTCTATATTCTGTTAAAATTAAACTGAAATAACCTTTATCTTGATGGTATTTATTATTTAAAGAGAGGCTAATGACACATAAATATACGAAAGAACTCAACATACAGACAGAACAGTCAGGATTAATTGAAATGCAAACATTTACATTATCTGCTAGCATTGGGCATTGATTTTACTGGACATTTCTAACTTTTATTTTTAGAATAAAATATTGCTAGAATTTGACCACAGAGTTCATTTGAGAGTAACACAGATAAAAGCATAGAATGAGTGGATTCAATTACCCCTCAAATAACTAGGTTACCTTACTTAAACATTACAGCATGGTATTCAATAATAAAGCAAATAGATACAAAAAGGTTATTTTCAAAGAAACATCTTGATACAATTTAGCAGTCCAACAAAATTCTAAACTGCTTTTAATAATTACTTCATTTTGGCTTTCACTAAGATGTGAGAAATACATACTGATGGAATAAATAAAAAGCAATAAGGAAAGTTAACGTACTGAGGTATGTGAAGAAGCCATTTTGGTTTAAAACTGATTCAGCCTGACCTTGTTTTCCTGGAATGGCCTGACATGGCCTGTTGAGCATGTGTTGTACATCTGCTTTAAAACATTTAGCGTCCCAAAGCAAAGAATGCTGCTTTTAAAGACAGGGAGCAATACCTCCTTCTCATATCAGTATTTCTTTAAAGATCAGCATTCTCTCCCAGAAGTTAGAGTCAGATTGACCTGCTGTATGCAGGAAAACATCCTGTGACTGTAGAAAAAAGAGAAAAAACGTACTCCTATCATATGTGATGTATGTTCCTTGTTCCAATGTTATACAATCATGCTGTACACTCCCTTCTCCAGAGAGCTTCCTTCCCTGGTGGAGGCTGCTCTCCCGGGCTATAGTCCTCAGAAGGGGCTCATATATTAAACTCACCTCTGTGTTGATCTATAGAATGATTATTGGTTATTTGCATTGACAGCACTGACACATAGTTGAGAACTTATGGGACCAGAGGTGCCTTGAGAGAAGGTTTTTAAAAAGATTTTAACATTGATACACGTTCACTCTAACATTATCAAACACCACAGAAGTATTTATTTCTCACAGCTTACACCTCTTTCTAAAAGTAGCTTCTGTTGACTGCTCAGAGTGCATCTTTCTAGGTCATTTTCTCATGAAATTACATACATATATCAAAACACACATGCACACATACACACATACACATATATGAATTCATGTATGTCTAGGCGTTTTCCCTACAGAATAAGAAAGAATTATAAAAATGTGACTTGCTTCCTTCATTTACCCATATTTGATGAGCAATTTTTGTTTTAGCCCGTTATAGATAATACCTATTTTTTAATAACTGCATAATATAGTTATCATAGTTCAATAACTCCAAAATTAATAAATATTAGATTATTTGGGATTTTTTTGAAATAAATTTCAATAAAAAATCCGTATATACATTTCTTTGTGCAGTTATATACATTAAGTATTTCTCTAGAATAGATTCTTAGGATTGGTATTCACATTTTACATGTTGAGCAGATATTATCAAATTTTTTATCATCCAAATCTGTTCCAATTTATTCTTCAAACAACAGCGTGTGTTTACTTTTATTCACATAATCACCAACAACACATACTATCAACCTTTTTCCCTCCCCACAATCTGTTGGGAAATAATTGTTCTTTCATTTTAAAGTAGGTTTTCCTGATTGAGGATGAAGATATTGTCACATTTATTGGTGACTTGCATTTATTCTGTGAATAGTCTATCTGTATCTAAATATTATTGTCCATTTTCTCATGGACCTGTATATTGGTCGTTGTTAGTGCTGAATTGATTCCAACTCCTAGCAACCCCGTGTACAGCAGAGCGGAACCCTGCCTGGTCTTTGTGCGCCATCCTCTCACCTCCCAGCACTATATCAGATAATGCTCCATTGCTATTCATAAGGTTTTCATGGCCACTTCTTTCAGAAGTGGGTGGTCTGGTCCTTTGTAGTCTGTCTTAGTCTGGAAGCTACACTGAAACCTGCACTCCATGGGTGACCTTGTTAGTATTTGAAATAGTAGTGGCATAAGCTTTCAGTATCACAGCAACACGCAGCCGCCACAGTGTCACAACCAACAGATGAGTGGTGTGGTTCCCTGACTGGGAAATAAACTTGGGCTGTCTCAGTGAGAGCACCGAATCTTAACCACTAGACCACCAGGGCTGGCTACAGGTTTGTATATTTCCCCTCCTTTTATAGATGTATATCAGCTGTATCACTATCCCATTTCTTAGGATGATTTCTCAGCCTGGTGGGGGACAGTATAATAGTGGTTACATACATGGTCTTTGGCCTTTGGAAGACCTAAATAAGTCCTGCCGTGCCTCTCAATAGCTGTGAGACCATTGAGGGGTATGGAACTTCTGTGCCTTAGCTTTGTTATGTGTAAACTGAATATAATAGAAAAATTTAGGTCTAGCAATTGTTTTAAAGATTAAATTGATATTAATGGATGGGTCCTCACAGAACAGTGCTTGAAACAGAATAATTGCTCAATAAATGCAAGCTATTGATATCGTTATAACACCTATGCATAGAGATATGGGATCCTTTGTGAGTGAATGGGTATTCTTAATCCTTTCCAAACAGGATATCAAGACCCTTTTTTTCTTAAGGACTGCAGTTCATGGAGAACTCTTATATCTTATTCTCCATACATCTCACGCCATTCATAGTTCTTAGATCATTAACACATGCAAATCGTTCATCAATTTGGTCTTTACTTTTGAATTCCTACTATGTGCAAGGCTCAGGAATTAATTATATTCAGTTATTCTCAAAATAATCCATTTTATTTTGTCTCCTATGTAAAAGCAAAAATCTAAATGCAAGAAAGCTAGTAGAGAGGCATAGAATTAGAGAACTGGAAGGAACTTACGGATCATCTAGTCTAACACTTCATTTTACTGGCAGAGAACCAAAGCCTAGAGGACTTAAATGACTTTTCTAAGGCCACATAGTGATCTGGTAGAATTGGTAGAAGTGGAAAAGGAACCCAGACATCCTGGCTCTGAGCCAGCCCTCCGAGGACTAAACCAGACCATGCCCAAAAATGTACCATTTCTCTTGTCCCCACAGGGTTACACAAATTCAAAAGAAACAAACAGCAGAGAACAAAAATCAAAAAACAAAGCAAAAAACCAGATCAAACTAAGCCAGTGCTCTAGTCAAAGTTCATCAAGAAGGCAAAGAAAACGGAGCCTTCCCTGTGGTCCGGGAAAAAAATCACAGCCATGACATCCTGTGAGACTACTTTCTAACTCTTCGTTCATTTTCCTCCCTCTTCCTCCTGCTTCTCTATATCACTACTATTCAAAGTGTGGTCTGTGGATTGGCAGCATCAGCAAGATATGAGAGATTGTTACAAATGCACATCTCTGCCCTTCTCGTTCAGACCTGCTGAATCAGAACCCGTAAATTTGCAAGATTCCCAGATGATGTGAATGCCCATGAACATCAGAGAAACATTGGTCTACACTATCTAGCAAAGACTAAACAATCGTCCTATAGGTCAGTTATTGGCAATGCCTGCTCCACATGCCAAAGTCGTGGTGGGATCCAATTTCAAGTGGCTTGTGAACTGACTTCCACCAATAGCATCTCATACCTATCATTTTCAGTAGTTACAGCCCCTAATATTTCGACCCTCTTGGGAGAGATCAGAGAGTTAACACCGCCTATGTGGTTATTCTGCTAACCCAAGCACCATCCTGGCAAACCATAATCATAGGGCTTAGCATGATCTTTTTGAAAGGCTCGTAACCTGTGTTCTACATGATAGAAATGAATATACATAGCTCTCTCTCCTTTTTTTTATATTATGCACTAAATACCTTCTCCTAATATGTTTGCAATTCCTCTGTGATCACCGGCAAAAGGAATGTAGTTAATTATTAATATTTACCCCATAAGAAACTTTTGCAAGACCTGAATACATCTGGAACTAAAGATGACTAATGGACAATGAGATGTTTACCTTTGAAAGAATAATGGCCGCTCTACTTAAGTTACATACTTTATGGAGTTACTCACATTTTACTGGATAGAAGTTTGGGCTGAATGGTCATTCGTTTATTTATTTAGTCCCATTTATTGAGTGACTACTATGAAACAGGCCTGGTTTAGCCATTGAAAATGTAAATATCAGAAGGTTCTTTTCAAAAGAATGGTTCACAATCTAGATGCAAATGACTACCCTTGAATTCAGATTTCACCGCTTGATATTTTTGTGACATTGAGTATGTTAATTAATTCTCTAAACCTCAATTTCCTTTTATAAATGACAATACTATTGGTACTTACTTCATAGCTTTGATGTGAGGATGACATCTAAAGAATTTAACGTAGTGCCTGGTACACAGCCCGTATTAAATGAATTTTAGCTACAATTATTTTCTACCATACTATGTTCTGCAAATAAAAGGATTTTCAAAATGTAGAAATCAGAAGATAGTTTAACACTGAAAAATGTGTGTAAGTCATTAACCGATAGTTAAAGGCTCATGAATTTACACAACCAGTGCTTACCATGTGCTAGGTAGTGCACTAGTGCTGGTGAAAAAGTGATGAACAGACTGCAGTTCCCGCCCTCAGGGAACTCTCCATCTTACATGCAAACCTCGATACCTCCCTGAGAAAGGTGGTAAATGCCACCTGAACGATGATAACAATTTGGAACACCGAAAATGAAATCCAAATTCCTTGGTCTTGGGAAAGGGCTCTGTGTAGATATGATACTATCAAACAACCATTCTAATTCTACTCCATTGATGAGACACCTGTGTGGAACTGCAACATCAATCTTCTCTTCCATTGTTTTCTGTTTCACTACCAAGTTCATCGCCAGACTCCTCCTCCATCTCTGACCCTTGGAGTCATAGTTCTTTCTTGTTACCACATCCGCTTTTTCACATATCAATTTAGAGGCAAGCAGCTTTCTTTAGCGAATCTAAGTCCTTTTCTGTCTAAAACCTAATGCCCATCACTTGGTCTTAGTGATTTGTTTTATTTCATCCTCTTGATTTCTCTGATCTTTATCCACAGATATGCTCTGAAGAGGCCATGTTACTCAGTGGTCGTGAAGGTAGGGTCAGGAATCAGATTGCCTCAGTTCAATCCCAGACTGGATAGTTGTTAGCTGTGATACTGTGCAAGTTACTCAATCTCTTGGTGCCTCAGTTTCCTCACATGTAAAGTGGGGTTATTGATTGTCCTTTGCCTCAAAGGGCTGTTTTGAGGATTAAAGGAGATAATAAGTGTACAGCGCAGTGCCTGACCTGTAGTGAGAGAGACAGAGGGATAGAGCCAGAGCCAGAGCCAGAGCTAGACAGAGACAGAGAGACTGTGGTGTTGGTGTCTTGGTGTATGGGTTCTGGGCCTCAGCTGAACTAACTCACCAATCTCAATGAGAATGATCTTTATTCTCACCTTCTTCGTGTTCTGTATTCCTCTAAAAGTCCAATGAGTTTTGTGACTCTGCCCATAGGATTCACTGTCCAGGACAACCATCCTCTCATGGATGATCTTCCAGGCTTCGCAGAGCACAGATGAGTTCACTGTGGCACACACGAGGCTGTGAGGAAACCCTCCTTCACTTAAACACATCCTTCCTTGGGATAACTTAGTCTTGTTTTTTATTTGATAACACTGATACTGATATACTAGATTGTTGTGGTTAAGTACAGAGGGCTCGGGAGCCAGACTGTCTGGGTAAAAGTCTGACATTTGCTACTTTCTGGTGTGTGCATATATAAAATAGACTGATAATAGGAACTTTGTCGTGGATTTGTTGTGATGACTGAATGAGACGATCCATGTAAAGTGCTAACCGTATACAGCATATAGCACTGGGTACGTGATCAATCAAAATGTCAGCTATTATAAAAACTCATTTTGTTTTTACAGTCAGTAAGCTCTGCTGCCAATACACAGTATTTAAGAGTTGAGTTGAGCAATTATTAATTCCCAAGTGAAGGGCACACACTTATTGTTCTAAGTCTTATGTTCACTCTTACTGTGAGACTGAGAAAGGCTCTGGAAGCTAGTGGCCATAGTAGTCTCAGGGCAGTTTAGGAAGTGGATTTTATAGGCAACACCTTAAGAGGCCACCTGAAATGTGTGGGACTCATCCCCGACCATTGGATTTGTCAAGTAGAATGAATCAGTAAAAATCAATCCTCCACCAAGGCTGAATAGCCAGCTATACTGGGTTAGCCACTTACGCTATCTGGTGAAATGTCCTATTTCAGGGATAAGACATCCTAATGAGGGAAATGATGCACATCTGGACTAATCAATGTGGAATTGATGATGAAAAGACGCTGGAAAACCAAATATAGAGGTAGTCTGTGCATCTTCATAATTTACAGCCCCACACTCAAGATTTTCTGGAGAATCCATAAACAACCCAAACTATTTTCTTTGATACCAATTATCAGCCTATTCAAGGGGATAATGCCCAGTTTTGCCCTTTTGCTAGCTACTAGCTAACCAATTTACCCCACAGTTGTAATCGAAGTGCACTGTTCCCACACTGTCTGCAGGTTTTTCCTTCTCTCCCCTCTCTTCTCCTATATACCTTGTATTAATTTTGTTCCTTCACTCGGCCTTCTCAGTAACTTCCTAATATTAGTCAATTTTCATATGAAATTTCTCAATGTCATGCAACACAACTCAATATCCCTCAGTTATTCTTTAGCAGGGTGAGTCCAATTGAGGGAGAATGGACAAGTTTGTGCTGGGTTAGGGGCATCACTTCCTTTCACTGCAGCATTTTTTTCTTCCAACATATTGTGGCATATACAGTTAGTGAGTTTATATAGTTAAATAAGGGAGACAGATAGACTGTATTCAACTTTTGGAAGCCAGAAAATGAGTTAAAATAATTTTTAATTGCACAGATATTTAATTCAATGATAAATAAAAGAAAAAATCATGTCTGATAAAATCATATCCAATAGAAAAATCAATGAATGCAATATATCTAAAACTTTTCCTTCAAAGGAAGAGGGAAGACTTACTCTTGTGTCATTAAGGCACACATACGAAGAGAGTAGTGAACTTTTCTAGATTTAGGCAGTAATCGAGCACTTAGGCTAGAGATTCAAATGTCATTCCAATTGGGAATGACTTTCCTTGCACACTGCTCTCCTCAGAGTACCCTTGACCTCTGAGTTCCTCAGGCTGTAGATCAGTGGGTTCAGCATAGGGTTGAAAAGACTGTAAAACAGAAAAAGGATCTTCTGCTGCTCCTCAGGATGGCGGGATTTGGGGGCCATGTACATGACGATGGCGCTGCCAAAGAAGAGCCCGACCACACAGAGGTGGGAGGAGCTGGTAGAGAAGGCCTTTCTGCGGCCCTCCCCAGACTGGATCCTGAGGATGGCAAACAGGATGCGCATGTAAGACACCAGCACCAAGCAGAGGGGCTCCACTAAAACAAACACAGAAGCAACAAAGATGACAACTTTGTTGAGTCTCGTGTCAGCACAGGCCAGCTTGAGGACAGACAGGATTTCACAGAAGAAGTGATTGATTTCATGAGGCCCACAGAAGGGCAGCCTCAGGAGGAGGCTCACATGGACCAGGGCCAGGAGAACGCCACATGTCCAGGAAGTCACCACTAGGGTAATGCAAACTCTCCAGCTCACGATGACAGAATATCGAAGAGGATGGCAGATGGCCACGTACCGATCATAGGACATCACCACCAGGAGAAGACATTCAGTGTGAGCAAAACTTAAAAAGAGAAAGGTCTGTGTCATGCAGCCAGCAAAGGAGATGGGCCTGGCTGGATTCAGGAGGTTCACCAGCATCTGGGGCACTGTGTTGCAGGCATAGGCTATGTCGACGATGGCCAGGTGTGAGAGGAAGAAGTACATGGGGGTGTGCAGTCTGGAGTCCAGTGAGATGAGCCCCAGGATGACCCCATTACCCAGCAGGGTGAAGGCATAGAACAAGGAGAAGAGCCCAAAGAGAAGCATCTGAATCCTTGGACCAAGACGAAATCCCAGTAGGATGAACTCCCTAACCATTGTCTGATTTTCCTTCATTTCACTATTAAAGAGAGAACCAGATAGCTATATGACATCTATTTTATTTATTGTTTCATAAATTTTTGGTGTGTGGAAAATTAATAGTATACATCTTTAAGAACTCATAGAGTTATAAATAAGGGAAGGAAACAAGGGAGTAGAGAAAAAAGGAAGGAAGGAAGCCTTACCTGTTTAAACAAATTTAAATTGTCTCTGTCCATTAAGCTAAATTCTTTACCTGCTATCCAATTTTACAGAAGGAAAATATGTCACCAGTGATTACCTACCTAGATTACTACCTAGAGCCATTGACCCTGTGATGAAATTAAGAAATATCAAACCAAATGACAAAGAAAATAACCATGAAATATGGATTGTCTCAGCGCTACAAATGTCCAAATCTGTAAGAGAATTGCTGGATAGTAGAAATAATCAATAACAGAAGAGCTTTAAAAATGAGAATGGTGGGGCCCGCCTGGTGGCACAGGGGTTAAGTTCACACGTTCCGCTTCTCAGAGGCCCGGGGTTCGCAGGTTGGATCCCAGGTGCAGACATGGCAGTGCTTGGCAAAAAACCATGCTGTGGCAGGCGTCCCATGTATAAAGTAAAGGAAGACAGGCACAGATGTTAGCTCGGAGCCAGGCTTCCTCAGCAAAAAGAGGAGGATTGGCAGCAGATGTTAGCTCAGGGCTAATCTTCCTCAAAAAATGAAAAAAAACTTCGGTGCTTAACAAACTTTCTAAATTTATTTTTTAAACACATAAGGCATAGGAAAGTATTTGGCTGTGAAAGACACACTCAAATCCACCCACTTATAAAATAGTAATTTCCCTTCTCAATTTTCATTTCTTTCCCTCAATGTGAAAACATAAATGAAAAAAGAAATACAGTACAAACTAGATTTTTTCATAGCCAGATTGAAAGACAGATGAAAAACAAGGCCAGAGTACATCAATATTCTTTAAGCACAGTAGCCCTATTTGTTGCAAATTTGTTTTCTTTTAAAGCAGTGGGGAAGTTGAGTGATAAATTAATAAACATAAACAAATGAACAGACGTCTAAATGTTGATGTCTTTATATTAGATCTGGTTTCTTTTAAAATATATTTTACTATAATTATGCCAAGTCCAGCCCATTCCTTGCAAAGGAAGTAAAATACAGTAATTCAGAAGAATTTCACCCTTGGTAATCTGTATTAAAACAGGATTTTATAAATTTGGTAAAAATAACTGAAGGATTTACAAAGTGTTTTAAACAATTAAATTTTGGGTATACTTTTATTTTTTCTTATTTTATTTGATACGTACGTGACATATCTAATATTAGTTAAATACAATCAAATGGATTGCAAACAGATTAAATTTCTCACAGGCTTGTGGGGGTGAAGTAGGTGGCTCAAGATTGAAATACATCCCATTCCAAATGTAGCTTTTAGGAAGAGTGATGTCCGTTAATTTATAAATGTACAATTTCAGAATTTTGAAAATGGCAATCAGTGAACTCTAAAGTTCTAAAGTAAATATCTAAGAAGGAAATCATTTCCTATATAAAGAAAACATCAAAACTTGATGGAACTTATATTTTAAAAAGAAAATCTCAAAGTGATGAGCTGAAAAGTTCTTTTCTGAAGTGGTGGGCATGGGTAAAGCAGAATTCCTAAGGTAATCACCTAGTGTTAATCCATAGCTCAGCTGAACTGTAGGACTGTTTACTTGCAAGTAACGAGGAAGAACTGAAAACTAATTCATTTTATTGTTTACATAGGTATAAGCCAAGACTTGGCAAAGTTGTCTTATGGGGTAAGGGTTGATAAGTGATTTTTCTAGATATTAAAACTAATGTGGACCATAAAGAAGAACTGACTGTCAGTTCCAACTAATTACAGTCTGTTCGAGAATCTCCTGAAGATTGATAATAATGCATCATACTATTATGTGCTTCCTGTGTATGGGGACTTAGAAGCACGGATTGATTGTTCTGAGCTCTGTGAAGATGTTACTGGAAAAAACGTGCTTCAGGAGAAAACTCAGGGATAAACAGATCAATACAAAGGTGTACGTTAAACATAAACATCCTCTAAAAAGAAAATGTAAAGTCTTAGTGACTATCTTGTCCTTCTCCCACCTTGCTGCACCACCACCTAACACCTTGGTCCCTTTTCTGTATTCTTTCCCTCCCCGCCACAAAAACTTATCCGCCAACCTACAGAAAATCTAATATTTACACATATTTATTGAGTACATTCTAGCTGCCTGCTGCCGTCTTTAGTGCTATGCTTAACTAAAGATAAATATAAGACAGATTTAGTATCCATTTGGCTTCATCTTCCACTGCAATATGTTCTCATAGATTTAATATGAATTGTGACTTTGCTTACAACAATCAAATGCATAATTCATATAACCAACATATTAATTTTACTGAAATGTAACATCACTCCATAATAAACCCTGCTATATTTCCTTTGGCTAGGAAAATTATTTCATATGTTCCATCTAAATTCATAATACAGAAATTTCTTCTTTTCTTTGGTGTCAACTTCTTTTCTTTAGTGTAATTTTTTCTCTATGATGTGGATATTTCTCCACCAATGAAACAAAATTAACCAAATCCTAAACACCTTTATATAATTTGTCTATAAAACTTGCATTTGATTTTTCCCTGAAAGCACTCATATAGAATAGGAATGATGAGTATATATGTTTAACATTAATAGAAAGTATTTATTTTTCTTTCCAATACTTAAATAAAGAGTGGCAGTAACAGAGACATAGTTCATAAAAACTGTATAGTGGAACACATCTAAGAAGAACTGATGGTGAAATAAAATAAGGCAATCTTGTAGCTCCCACATTTGGACTCAAGGACCTTAGAAAGAAAAAGCACCTGAAGATTGGTCACTGTCCTACTTTCTAGAAGCTTCTGTGGGAGCTGCAGAACTCTCACTTCTGTTCCTGATGGGAAATGTGGCAGAATCCTCAGAAAAGGAAGTTTTATTCTCTGATGGGCTCAACCTAGTTGGCAGCTCTGGAGGGCTCCTGGAGGGAGTGGGCCATGAGATGTAGTGCATGCCCACCTCCACTGGGAAGGAGAGACAAAGCAATTCTCTTTCTCTATTCCTGTTCTCATCCCCAGCAGGATGCACAATTAGGAAACACAGACGCCACGGAGCACACCTCTGAGACAACGTGACTCATTACAGCCCCGGAATACTGGGCATTATTTGGATTTCATGAATCCCAGCTCTGCCCTAGTTCCCAAATCTCCAGATGGTTGAGGTGAACCTGTGAGGAAGCAGAACCAGTGTGACGGTGAATAAGCTCCTGGCATTAACCTCTGTGGCTCAGCTTCTCCCCACTGTAATCTGGGCCCCTTGCGCTGCAGCAGGAGTGGGAAGAAAGGCCCCTGAAAATCAGCTGATGCCAAGTAACGACTCGAGGTGTGGAGATGCTGTAGAGAGTGGGTTACGGAGGCATGGAGAGGATTAGTGGGTCCAAGGAGAGGCCAAGGTGTCCCAATGGGGCTTATTAGGATCTGCCTGAGGGAGGGTTTTCTAGGAGGTCGACTGTTGGAAGTATTCTTGAATCTCCATTCTGAGTCCAGCCCCTCAGGAGAAGGGAGGAAAGGACTCTCTCCAAGGAGGCAGCTTCCCCTAGAAGCTTGCTGCCTGTTCTGGGATTGGGAGAAGATTTGCTACCTAAGATATTGTCCTATTTATTTGTATTTGTCTGTGTTCTTACACTGGACATGAGACGGTCAAAATGTTATTTTGGAAATCTCCTATCAGTCAATCATGCAATTTACAAACTAATTAGTTCATTACAGTGTGATTCCTCCCTTCCTGGGATTATGACATAAACTTTGGGAAAATTGGGCACAGTTATCAAATTTTGAGAACATTTCTGTCTGTGCTCCTACTCTGTATATCCACTGTGGGAAGAAGCACACATTTAGGGACACCCAAGATGGCTCCCAATCATATGAGAAGCCTGGTGCATATGGGGCAATCCATAAATATTGGTACCTTTCTTCTTTCCTTTCTTTTTATGTTCCAGGTGAGCTGCAGAAAATGTGGAAATCAGAAAACTGACATATAAGAGCAAAAATTAGCAGCAAACTGAAATCCTGTGAAAACAATACTTTAGGACATAGTTTTCTATGTTCATCACCATGTGACCATCAGTTATGAAAAGTTAAAAATTTGAACTAAGACAATAAGGAATTAAATATAAATGTTTATGATACCAAATGAACTTAAATCTAGTAATATGCATAATCTCAAAATTACATGTTTTTTATTGCATATCAAGGTAACACAGCTTTTACCTTGTGGACAACTTTTAAAAGTGGTCAGAATAAAACAAACATATACAAAATATAAATATACACAAAGGAAAATAATATACACAACACAGTCAGCTCTTACTTGCAATAAATGTGTTCACAAATATTTACATCATCTGTCAGCATTGGGCATTTTCTGTAATCACTGACTTTATTTCAACCTGCATTTACGACACATATGGTTATAGCGAGGTCCACTATAACTTGGACATAATTTCCATTGAAAAGTAGAATACATAAAAATCAACATGTTGATAATTTAAACACCTCCCAAACTAAATTACTTTGATAATTGGTTTGCAAAATTTTAGCTTTTAAGTGATGAAATATATATCCAAGTCAAGGATGAACATTATCTTCAGAATACCATGGCAGGGATGTAATTGATGGGAAATAACAATTGTAAAATATTATTAATGGTATTTCTGGAGTAATTATGTGTGAACAGGTCAAAAGATCAATGTTTCACTTGAAATCTTGAAAAATGGGAAAATACAGAGGCAGAATTTGTTAGAGCTTGTTGAGCAAAGCCCAAGACATAGAAACTTCAGTTGGTAGACACCTGGGTTCTCATGATGAGAATTGTGATCTATGGGGGGAATTTTTTCTACAGTTTTGTAAAAATACCCTTCGATATTACTCAATTCCATTTTCTTTGATTCTAGGCTCCTTGACCCATATTTTTGTTCTTTATTTCTCAGATTTTTAAAAAGAGAACTTGAGTATCTTAGATAATGTGTATAGTACTCCTTTCCCTGGGAAGAAATATCTTCCATTATAAAGGTTGAAATTGGCATCCGAGTTAACCATGATTATCTGGTGAGTCCTGTGAGGGTCAGTCATTTCTCTCAATTATGCTTAATTCCAGGTTAACTGATAGCAACCTTGTTTCTGGACCTACCAATCTGATGACCAAGACTTAAACCCCTAAGGGTTTTCTCAAGAAAATTGTTTTCTGCCACTTTTTGACTTTCCTTTTTGAAGTTTAACACTTTATGAGACTAGGTTTGCAATGCCCATTTAAAAAAAGGCACACAAACAACTTTCATCAATACATCAGTGGTTCTTAGCTTTTTATGAGGTCGTGGATCTCTCTTTACAAGACAATGCTGAGGATCTCCTTGTCATTCTCCTCTCCGGTTCACACACACTGCATGAGTACAGAGAACTTTGTTTATATTTTCAAGGATCCATTGAGCCACTGAGAACTGTCCATGTGTTCCTTAGTGCCTATAAACTCCCAATGAAGAAGCCCGCACTGGATAAACATTGATGCTCAAATTATGATTTCATAGTCTGATCATCAGAATTACCATAGAAATGATGAATTAAGAGGTTAGAATGCTTTTGTCTGACTCAGTTAAGCATAAACTTTATTAAGGACTAAACATTAATCCCATAATCAAGAACACTAATCCCTTTATTGAAATGATGATATTTGTTCAATAATATAAAACAATTTGATGCAATTAAGTAGTTTCTCTTAATCTCCCAAATTCCTAATTGTTCAGCAGTGTTCGACTCCACTAAGCCACGATAGAACTTTTTTCTCCAATTTACTCTAGGGTTTAATTTACAATCAATACATTGCTATAACCGTGCCTTTACATATCTCCAAATCTTATTGCTTTTCCAGTAGCTGAGACCTGACTGTATTCCAAAATAACATTTTAAAAATTATAACTTTAAAAAGATGTTAATTTACTTTGTACCCCTTGAAAACAATATTTTCTTCCAGCAGTAGAAAAAGAACAAGTAATAAAATTTTGTCTATGTCTTTGCTACAAAAGAACGTGGTCACACTGTTCATTTTTTTCCTTCATTGGGAGAAAATCTTTGCGACTGCACAGGCACTTCACTTAATCCTTTTTTTTTGAGATTATAGTAACGCACATGGCATTCTATAAAGAGTATCAGGAAATTCCTGTTTATGAAGCTCTTGTTTGAGACTTGTTCATTGCAAGAATAGCCAACGAGTAATAAATCATGTACTTTTTCTTAATCTCCAAGGGATCAACTAGCCCCTTGGGCATTCTATCTTTTATTCACTTCCTTTTTATCCATCATATGCATCACAGACCTAATCCTGTGAACATTCTCTTAAAGAACTTCTCCCATATCTCTATTTTCTAAACAACAATCGAGAAACTTTTTCAAAGCTTACACACTACATAGGTAGTGGGTATTGCAAGTCCTTCCAGATTTCTGTGAGAAACTTGGTTTTATCTTTAAAGCATTGAGACAGAAAAAATAGATTGATGTCATGTGGTGGGTAAACAGGAAAATGTACATAGAGTACATTTTTTAAAATCTCAGATTAGAAGATGGTGAAATTGAACGAGGTCACCCCCTGAGATGTATCTAGGAATGCTGATCCCAGATGAAGCAGAGGGTTGGATTCATTATCTCCAGATGATCCAGCATTGAAGAGTAGAGACAGTGACCCTCACTTTCTGTACCCAAAGAGAGCACAGATTCTCACAGGCTAATCTAGGCTACTGTGTTTACACCTCTATCTTCCTTAGAGGTTCACCTTGCAGGAAAAAAATGATTTTGCTCTAGAAGGTGGTTACAGGAAGTACTCACAATGAGGCAATCCAGATCAAGTTCTTCTGTTCCAGGAACCTGTCAATAAATGTTATAAAAAAATTTCATGTGATCAAGTAAGTTTGGAAAAGACTGGCTAAAACTTGAAATAGAATTCTTCTTTATTGTAGGAATTTTCAGTTTTCACTTTGCTAATGTGAATTGGGAACCCTAAAATGAGGTACCTAAAATGCAATCATCCTCAAACTTATTTGACCACAGAATGTATTTTTAAAGCCTTCTTGAGGGGCTAGTGCTTTGAGGAGGACATTTTGGGAGATATGGGGCTGACCATAGCTTGACTGAGATATTATAAAGGGTGTTGTTCTAGATCTATGGTTTCCAAATCCTGGTCCATGGACCAGCTGCATCACAATTTGCTGCTGATAATATTTGAAGACAGACTTCTAGAATACATCTCACATCTACTGAATCAGTGATCTACTGGTGGGGCAGCAGATAACTCTACTTTTAATTCTTGTGCTTTAATTCATAATTCTTGTGCTGAGTTCAGTTTAGAACCCCTTGAGATAATGTCTTCCTAGGTCACTGTCAACTCTGATGCCATAATCTTTTCATAAGACTCTCTCTCTTCTCAGCACTGTCTTTAAGGCATTCTTCACTTCTTTGTTCCTCAGACTATAGATCAGGGGATTAAGCATGGGATTGCAAAGGCTGTGAAACAAGAGGAGATATTTCTTCTGCTCCTTTGGGTTCCCATGCTGAGGCCCAACATATGTGATAATGGCTGTGCCATAGAAGAGTCCAACCACACAGAGGTGGGATGAGCAGGTGGAGAAGGCCTTTCTTTGACCTTCCCCTGACTGGATCCTAAGGATGGCACCGAGGATGCACATGTATGAGACTACAATTGATGAGAAGGGTCCCACTAGCACAGAAATTGCTCCAGCCAACACTACTATTTCATTGATGTGGGTATCTGCATGGGCAAGTTTGAGAACAGCCATGATTTCACAGAAAAAGTGATTAATTTTCTGAGGTCTACAAAAGGGTAAAGATAGAAGTAAAACTAGATGAACCAAAGACAGAAGAACTCCAATGGTCCAGGAAGTCACTGCAAGGGTGACGGAGACTCTCCAACTCATGATGGCGGAATATCGGAGTGGGTGGCATATGGCCACATACCGATCATAGGACATTACCACCAAGAGAAGACATTCGGTGACAGCAAATGTCAAAAAGAGAAAGGTCTGTATCATGCAGCCAGCAAAGGAGATGGGCCTGGCTGGATTCAGGAGGTTCACCAGCATCTGGGGCACTGTGTTGCAGGCATAGGCTATGTCGACGATGGCCAGGTGTGAGAGGAAGAAGTACATGGGGGTGTGCAGTCTGGAGTCCAGTGAGATGAGCCCCAGGATGACCCCGTTACCCAGCAGGGTTAAGGTGTAGAACAGGGAGAAGAGCCCAAAGAGAAGCACCTGAATCCTTGGGCTGAAGGGAAACCCTAGTAGGATGAACTCCATGATAGATGTCATATTGTCTCTCATATTCCTAAAACAGAGGAAATTGAGTTAATGTTCATGTTTTAAGAGAAGTCTTCAAAAATAGATTTATGTTAACCTGTTTGATACCTTTTTGTTGGATAGAGAATTGTTCAGAAATGCTTTCAGTGAATTTTTGTGTTTTTTGATGAATGTTTAAAGACTATATTTGGTAACCCTAAAATAAATTTTAAAAAATATTTGTGTACATGCACACATATACATACGTTTCTCTTGTTGTGGCTTTCAATGTTTTTAACAGAGGTTAAATTTTCAAAATAAATATATGGTCACATGTTAATAGAATACAGTTTTTATTTCACTCACTGAGATACCTCGTATCCTTCAAATAAATTCTGGTTTTAGGCACTGTCTGTGCAGGTAATTGGCAATAGTTAGATGACTTCTGTGAGGGGGCAAGTCTCTGAATTCCTTGAGAGATTGAACTAAATCATCTTTCTTACTCTATGATCCCACAATAAAATGTAAGTACAAACATTTTTGTTTAAATTTTATTCCCATCTTTTATATAAGATCATCTTATCTTGGAGACGGCAAGGATGAGCAATAATTCTCAATTTAAATGGCCATCAAATTATAAAACCTGTTTAAAAATCATCCCATTTGCATTATAACTCTCTTGTTACCATTCCAATGATAAGTGTCGGGTCCAGGATGTTGAAAATAAAATAATTCGCAGGTATTTATTGACTTCCTATTAGGTCCTAGCATTGTTCTGAGGGTGGAGCTATCAGTGATGGGAACTCTGAGCTCAAACTCATTCCTCAGACTGTGGTCTCATAACTTGCACATAATAAATAAATGAGCACTTATACACTTATCTGCCAACTCTGGATATTCTTCCAACTATATTTAGATATTAGACTTCCTCTGTATGTGACATTTCAAATCTAGGTTTTTAATAAAAAAGTGCTGGCCTTTTTTGTTTAATATTAAACATTTACCAGAAAGTCATGGCACACATGTATCTCTTACCTTAAAAATAGCTACCAGTCATAAATAACCATTAATATATTGATTAGATTCATATATTAATATATTAATAACGTATTTACTCAGATTATCCTATGATTTAAAGTATCAATTAGCAAAATTTGAGCATTAATAAAAATGTACTTTTGCATAATATTAAAGTGTAAGAGTAAAAGATAAGCAATGAAAATGATGTTAAAATATATTTGACCAGAACTCACAAAGGCAATTAGGGAACCCGTGTGTCCAGAGATGACTGTGGTATAAGGACCCAAAAATCTTCATGCAGACAAGGCAAACACGTCTAGTGTAGCTGAGTTCACTGACAGCCCTGGAAGACTTTCTGCTCATAAGAGTCCTGCCAAAGAAGGTTCTTGGCTCTTCAAGTTTCCTTTGAGAAGAAAAGGCTTTATTAACTTATTATCTCCACAGGGTACCTTTCTAATTGTCATGAGGGCTTTGTGTAGGGCACGAGACAGTAGGTCTTGGGTGCACCAGCATGTTCCCTATAGAGACATGAAGAACCCAACTGCTGATTTCCTTTTGAGAGGGGAGAGGACTGGCAGTCTCTGTCTATTTCTGTCTCTGAGGAAGCCAGAGAGATAGCAAGATCTTGCAAAGTGAAGGTAAGAGCAGGTAGTCCCTCCGTAACTGAAAGGATACACACACATGAAGTCATACCCTGGTGCCGCATGAATATTACAGCTACCCAAATACAGGAATTTGTTATAGTTTCATGAATTTTTATGTTGTTCCAGCTCCTAAGCCTTCAAGGGGCACTTGGGGGATGCAAAGATCCGTGTCTGGGTATTGTCAGTGAAATGGAACCTTGACATTCATTCCCGCAGCCATATTTCTTTTATTGTAGTCTGGTTTCCCAACTGTCCTGAAGCTGGTAGGAGAATAAACTTGCATTTGAAGGTCTTAATCATTAGATTATTTTAGATAGCAGCCATACCCTACATCCTTGAGCATAGATCTGGAAATGTGAGGGCATTCATGTTAGGGATTCATGTTAGACATGCTCCAGGGCTTGTCGCCCTGTCTGGAAGAAGAATGGATGAGGCACAAGGGCTGAGAAAAGTTTACTTTTGAAAATTTTCTTTTTTTGATAACTCTTGGACCTTTCCTCATGGGAAAGATATAGCTCCGTAAAGGCAGATGGTCAACTCGTGTCCCCTCTACCCTCATGGATGGGGCTGGATATATGTATTCCACCTATCAAACTAGGCATGTTCTACTATTAAAGCATATACTTGGAGGATAGCATTCCAATTCTTCAGGGTGTTATCAACAATCTAGTGCCCTAAATCTGTGTGTCAGGTCACAATTTCTATCAGGTTTGCAATTTCTGAGTAATACATGTATTGGGACCAGTAAATCCCTTGACCATTTGCCCCCTGTCACTTTCTTTGCTGTGAAGTGAGTCTATTGGACTGAAGTGATGTTATGTGTGAAACCATGTCAGAAATAGCCCTCCATTAGAGGTACTAGCTAAGGTTCTGCAGATAAGAAAGAGAAATTCATACCTGTAATGCATAACATCTGCAATCACAATGAATTATTGCCCTATATAAGGTGGAAGAAATCAACAGGCCATCAACTGTGTTGGTCTCCTTAGTAGGAAGGCACCATATTGAGGGCCCAGCATTGGTCTCTGCTACTCACAGGACAGATGTTCAGCTGAGTAGAGCAGACTTGGCAAGGGGTAGCCTATGCTGTTGGATTCATGCAAAGCCTCCATCTCTTTTGCCATGGCTACTGCACTGGTGTACTCACTGTGCAATCACTAGGGTGGCTGAGAGCAAAGCCTGGCTGACGTTTATGACTGAGTCATCCTGTGCCTGGTTGTTTAATACCTCTTCGGGAATGATTTATTTTTAAAGTAACAAATGCTCTTTTAATTGATCTACAGATAAAAACTACTCAGTGAAGGTCAGTAAGTACATCAGCCCCTAATCTCCTAGAGCCATAGCCTGGAAAGATTTGAGGAATGGCGTTAACTGATTATTTTCATTACTTCACTTCATCCACAGTATTAGAAAAACAAGGCATTGTATCAGTTTAGATGAAATGCATGGCTGGCAGTCAAATCCAGTCCCTTATATTCCATATTTTTCTTTAGGTCTTCTACTTTGTCAATGTAAGCTTTCATGGCATCGTCCTTGGAAGGCCCTTTCAGTTTATTCCAGGCCTTGCCTTTGAGGTCCAACATCCCAGATCTTTTCGTATTTATGTCACTCACAGTCACTTGTTGTTTGGCATTAATATGAGATATACATATTTTCATACATCTCTTCCCCATACTTCCATGTACCCGATAGTCCAACTGTGCTCCTTCCAGGTCAATGACCAACCAGTCAATCCATTTTCCAATTTTCAAGAGTCCAACATGTTCTCACCTCAGGCAACTCCTTTTTCCACAAAGTAGATGACTAGGTAAATTGTCAGCGGTGGGCAATGAGAGATTTACCGTCATTGATTACCTTTAAGGCCTCAAACCTGAATGGTAGATATATTGCACCAGTATATCTTGCCAAATCATCCTTGTATCAGGACTATCTTTTTTCCTAAACTGTCAGCTGATTGTAGGGAATCACTCAGCAACTATCTATCTATCTATCCATCCCTCCATCCGTCTATCTACTTACCTATCAACTGAGAGGGAGGCATGAGTGATGTAGGTGTTCTGGGCATCTGGGCCAACTGTTCTTTCAGCTTTTGTCTTCTGCACTTGCTCTTGTCCTAAGTTATATCACATTCTTTGTTTTTTATATCATGGATAGTTGCTGTGATCGCTCAGTCTTACAATTTTCTGGGCGTGATGACATCTCAGCTCAAAATAGGGCAACCTCAGGTTTATAGTTACGTGATGCTCTATGATTCGTCTCTACCAAGGCTCAAGAGTATCCGAGGAGCTGTGTTTTAAAGGGTGTATCGTCTCTGCTGTAGATGGAAGGGCTTGGATGTAGAATCCCTGTGATCCATCCTATGATTCACATAGGAGACCTTGCCAGAGACTCCACGTGGTGTCTTGATGTCATGACCAGAGATACCTTCACATCTATGTGGTCTCCTGGTCAAACGACCCAAGTGCGAGAGCTATAAATGGTAAGTGTATGGGTCAGTAATTTTTTATATATTAATACACTTGTGTAAGTACCATCCCGATCAAGGCACAGAACATCTCCATCACAACAGAAAATTTCTTTGTCCCTCACCTCTTGACTGCCAGAAATCACTTCTTTCTTCTGAAGTAACCACTATTTGACTTTTATTGCAACAGATTAGTTTTGCCTGTTTTTGAACCTCCTACAAATAAATTTTACAGCATGTATGCTTTTGTGCCTGGCTTCTTTGACCCAATGTAATGTTTTTGAGATTCCCTCATGTTGTTGTATTAGTAGTTTGATCTTTCTTATGATGCATATATTCAATATGAACATTTCCACAATTTGTTTTTATATTCTACTGTTCATATACATTTGAATTATTTCTAGTTTTTGGCTATTGTCATTAAAGCTTCTAGGAATATTCTTACACATGTTTTCAGTGGGTATATACCAATGGAACAGAATTGCTAAATCATATGACAGGCACGTTTATGTTTAGTAGATATTGCCAAACAATTCTCCAGTGCAGTTTTATGATTTTATACATTCCCACCGGTACTAGATATTAGTTTTATAATTAAAAAAAAATCTTCCTTAAATGTATTTTCCTTTTTTTCAGTGAGGAAGTTTGACCCTGAGTTAACATCTGTTGCCGATCTTGCTCTTTTTCATTTTTTCCCTCCCAAGGTCCCAGTACATAGCTGTATATCCTAGTTGTAAGTCATTCCAGTTCTTCCATGTGGGATGCTGCCACAGCATGGCTTGATGATCGGTGTGTAGGTCCACGCCCAGGACCTGAACCCTCTAACCCTGGGCTGCCAAAGCGGAGTGTGAGAAGTGAACCACTCAACCACAGGGCTGGTCCCTAGTTTTATAATTTAAGCCATTGTGGCATTTCTTTGTGATTTTTGTTTATATTTTGTTAATGACTGTATTGAACACATCATATGCTTATCGGCCTTTTGGATATCCTCTTTTTTAAAGTAATTTTATTGGGATTGTAATGGTTTATAACATTGTGTAATTTTGGGTGTGCATTATTATCAATTCCTGAATACACTTCATCATGCTCAGCCCTAGTAGTCTCATTTTTATCCATCACCATACATATGTTCTCCTTTCCATCTACATATGTACACACATATGTGCACATACATATGTGTCCTTCTCCCCACCCCCAACTCACTTCCCCTCTGGTAACCACTAATCTGTTCTCTTTATCAATGTATTTGTTATCTTCCACATATGAGTGAAATCATGCCGTATTTCTCCTTCTCTGTGTGCCTTATTTCGCTTAACGTCATACCCTGAAGGTCTACCCATGTTGCTGCAAATGGTACAATTTTGTCTTTTTTATGGCTGAGTAGTATTCCATTGTATGTATATATATATATATATATATCTACACACACCACAGCTTCTTTATCCATTCACCTGTAGAAGGGCACTTGGGTTGCTTCCACATCTTGGCTATTGTGAATAATAATGCTGCTATGAATGCAGAATGCTAATACTTCAATGAAAATAGGGGTGCATAAGTCTCTTGGGATCATGGATTTCAAGTTCTTTGGATAAATAGCCAGTAGTGGGATAGCTAGATCATATGGTATTTGTATTTTTAATTTTTTGAGAAATCTCCATACTGTTTTCCCTAGTGGCTGCACCAGTTTGCATTCCAACCATCAGTGTATGAGGGTTCCCTTTTCTCCACATCCTTTCCAACATTTGTTATTTTTCATCTTGGTAATTATAGTCATTCTGACAGGTGTAAGGTGGCATCACATTGTAGTTTTGATTTGCATTTCCCTAATAATTAGTGATATTGAACATCATTTTGTGTGTCTGTTGGCCATCTGTATATTTTTCTTGGAAAAATGTCTGTTCATGTCCTCTGCCCAGTTTTTGATTGGTTTTTTTTTTTGTTGTTGTTGTTGAGTTCTCTGTACATTTTGGAGATCAACCTCTTGTTGGATAAATGATTTGCAAATATTTCCTCCCAGTTTGTGGGTTGTCTTTCCATTTTGTTCATGGTTTCCTTTGCTTTGCAGAAGCTTTTTAGTCTCATGTAGTCCCATTTATTAACTTTTTCTTTTGTTTCCCTTGTCCACATAGATATGGTATTTGAAAAGATGCGGCTAAAACCAGTGTCAAAGAGCATACTGTCTGTATTTTCTTCTAGGAGTTTTATGGTTTCAGGGCTTACATTCAAGTCTTTAACCCATTTTGAGTAATTTTTGTGTATGGTGTGAGATAATGGTCTACTTTCATTCTTTTGCATATGACTCTCCGGTTTTCCCAGCACCATTTGTTGAAGAGACTTTCCGTTCTCCATTGTATGTTCTTGGCTCCTTTGTTGAAAATTAGCTGTCCCTGGATGTGTGGTTTTATTTCTGGGCTTTCAATTCTGTTCCATTGATCTGTGTGTCTGTTTTGGTGCCATTACCGTGCTGTTTTACTATAGCTTTGTAGTATACTTTGAGGTCAGGGATTGTGATGCCACCAAATTTGTTCTTTTGTCTCAGTTTTGCTTTTGCTATTCAGGGTCTTTTGTTCATATAAATTTTAGGATTACTTGTTCTATTTCCTTGAAGAATGTCATTGGGATTCTTAGTAGGATTGCATTGAATCTGTAGATTACTTTCGGTAATATGGACATTTTAACTGTGTTTATTCTTCCAATCCATGAGCATGGAATACCTTTCCATTTCTTTATGTCCTTCGATTTCTTTCAATAATGTCTTACAGTTTTCAGTGTATAGGTCTTTCACCTCCTTGGTTACATTTTTTCCTAGATATTTTATTCTTTTTGTTGCAATTATAAATGGGATGACTCTTGACTTCTCTTTCTGATAGTTTGTTGTTATTGTATAGAGATGCAATGGATTTTTGTAAGTTGAGTTTGTCCCCTGCAACTTTGCTATAGTTGTTTATTATTTCTAATAGTTTTCTGGTGGGTTCTTTAGGGTTTTCTATATACAGAATCATGTCATCTGTAAACAGAGAGAGTTTTACATCTTCCTGTCCAATTTGGATACATTTTATTTATTTTTCTTGCCTAATTGCTCTGGCCAAAACCTCCAGTACTATGTTGAATTGGAGTGGCGAGAATAAGCACCTTTGTCTTGTTCTTCTTCTCAGAGGGATGGCTTTCAGTTTTTCACCATTAAGTAGGATGTTGTCTGTGGGTTTGTCACAGTGTCATGTAGACCTATAATAAAGGTTGCAGTACCTTTATTATATTGAGGTACTTTCCTTTTATACCCATTTTATTGAGAGTTTTTATCATAAATGGATTTTGGATCTTGTTAAATGCTTTCTGTGCACTTGTTGAGATGATAATGTGATTTTTACTCCTCATTTTGTTAATGTGGTGTATCACATTGATTAATTTGTGGATGGATGGAACCATCCATGCATCTCTAGTCTAAATCCCACTTGATCATGGTGTATGATCTTTTTAATGTATTGTTGTATTCGATTTGCCAATATATTGTTGAGTATTTTTGCATCTATCTTCATGAGCAGTATTGGCCTATAATTTTTCTTCCTTGTGTTGTTCCTGTCTGGTTGTGGTATCAGGGTAATTTTGGACTCAGAATGTCTTAGGAAGCATTTCATCTTATTCAGTTTTTCAGAATAACTTGAGAAGGATAGGTATTAAATCTTCTTTGAATGTTTGGTAGAATTCCCCAGAGAATCCATCTGGTCCTAGATTTGCTTTTTGGGAGGTTCTTTTGATTTTTTGATTGCTGTTTCTATCTCTTTACTTCTGATTGCTCTATTCAGATTCTCTATTTCTTCTTGATTCAGTTTAAGGAGGTTGTATGAGTCTAAGAATTTTTCCATTTCTTTTAGGTTATTCAAAGTGTTGACATATAGTTTTTCATAATATTCTCTTATAATCCTCTGTATTTCTGTGGTATCTGTTGTAATTTCTCCTCTTTCACTTTTAATTTTATTTGTTTGTGCCTTCCCTCTCTTGGTGAGTCTGGCTAAGGCTTTGTCAGTTTACCTTCTCAAAGAACCAACTCTTAGTTTCATTGATCATTTGTTTTGTTTTTTTTAGTCTCTATTTCATTCATTTCTGCTGTAATTTTTATTATTTCCCTTCTTCTGCTGACTTAGGTCTTGTTCTTCCTTTTCTAGTTCTGTTAGGTGTAGTTTAAGATTACTTATTTGAGGAGCTGGCCTGGTGGTGCAGCAGTTAAGTGCGCACATTCCGCTTCTCAGCAGCCTGGGGTTCGCCGGTTCAGATCCCGTGTGTGGACATGGCACCGCTTGGCACGCCATGCTGTGGTAGGCATCCCACATACAAAGTAGAGGAAGATGGGCACGGATGTTAGCTCAGGGCCAGTCTTACTCAGCAGAAAGAGGAGGACTGGCAGTAGTTAGGTCAGGGCTAATCTTCCTTGGGGAAAAAAAATATTTTATCTTGTTTAGAAAATGACCTAGATACTCAATAAATTTCTATCATTTCACTTAATTTAGTAAAACTCTAAAGTTTGAAGTTACCAAAAAAGATTTTGGAAGCTGATTTTTAAGTGTATATACCGTAAAACATAAGTATTGCACCCAAAACTTTTACCCATTTTATTTATCGAAAGTATTTGTTTTCAGCAATTATGTTTAGATTACTCTCAAAAACTTTGTGCGACATTAAAGTGCTTAGCCATCATCTTAAGTTGTTTGAAGTACATACACCATAGCACATAATTATTGTTAAAAGTTTCTCTGAAACTTTTACCCTTTTTTACATTTATTTAGTTTACCTGTCCTCAATAATTACATTTAGATCATCTACAAAAACCTCTTCAGACATCAAACAAAATCAGCCATTATTCTAAGTTATCACTTTTGCTGATAAATTTTGTAACAGAGATAACATGAGCTCATTTGACCAGCAGACTCAGGCTGTATGTTTTCATCATATCCAGTGCTGATAAAGCTGAGGACGTGTATTTAAATCAAACCAGTAAACTTAAACAGGCTTTCATTTATCAAAGATCATTTTATGTCATGTTAAATAACTTAGTCTTTTAGAAGTTTCTGCATATTAATCAAAGACCACATTCCATTACGAGAGATTTTGAATCCTCTCTTTTAAGGGTGACCCTTAAGGGGGACTCATCTGAAACAGAGGTTTCCCAGAATGGCCGTTTGTTTTTTGCTATTGGCTCATAACTATGGGCCAACTAATCAGCCAAAATTTTTCCCAAGTATCTCTTAGGTGGGATAGATGTGGCACCTCCCATATTAACACTTTTGAAAAACAGGCAAGGGGCTGGCCCAGTGACACAGTGGTTAAGTTTGCACATTCTGCTTCTCGGCAGCCCAGGGTTCGCCAGTTCGGATCCTGGCTGTGGACATGGCACCTCTTGGCATGCCATGCTGTGGTAGGCATCCCACATATAAAGTAGAGGAAGGTGGGCACAGATGTTAGCTCAGGGCCAGTCTTCCTCAGCAAAAAGAGGAGGATTGGCAGCAGTTATCTCAGGGCTATCTTCCTCAAAAAAAAAAAAAAAAAAGAAAAGAAAAACAGGCAAAAAGACAAACAGCAACCAAACACCAAACAAGCATGCTTTCCCAAAAACCCTGGGCTAGCAAATGGAAGCTAGAACAAAGAAACTGAAACCAAAAACCAAAACTTGTGCTTCCAGTCCCACCTAGTCTGTATCCTAAACTTGGCAGTGCCCAAGAAATGAAGATCTGCCTTGTGGGTCTTCTCAAATGAACGAGGACAAAGGGACCTCAGCATGAACAGTGGGGCACTTATCCAATCTGGCTGGGGTGTTGCGACTTTTTATAAGCAGAGATGGACAGACACACAGATCCAGACACAGGAAAACCAGATACCAGTGAACTGGTTCCCAGAGCTGGGCTAGAAAACCCTACAACTGTACCCACTCTGAATGTGTGCCCAGATGGCTCCTCTGTGAATGGAAGGGACCCCAGATGGCCCTGCCATAAATGGAAGGACCCCAGATGGAGGGGAAGGGAGTTCAAGGGCATCTCTGAGGTGACATGCCCAGTTCCAGATTGAGTCCGTTGACTCACCAGGAGCAAAAACAAACAAATCTAGAACCTATTTCCCTGCCATAAGAAAATGTTCCTAGGGCCAGCGTGCCAGGTCAGATGGAAAGTACTGGGGGCAGTCCTTAGTGCAAATCACGTAGGCAGCTGCTGGACTGCTTCCCAGGAAATCCCAGTCAGCCCGGAGCCACAAAGCCATGGGCAAGAGCCTCTTGGCTGGTTTGTCAAATTGTTACCACATACAATCACAGGTTCTTTACCTGCCACACAAGAGGGGCCAAATAGGAACTGGAACACCAGGCTTATGGCAAGGAAAGAGTTTTTATTTCAGATGACATCAGCTGGGAGACGAGAGTGAGCCCTTAAATTTGTCTTGTCTCCCCAAAAGATGGGAAGCAAGGATTTTTAAAGGCTGCAAGGAATGTGGCTGCTTGTAGGGACTGGGGGGCCTGTGGTCTTGCTGGTCAGTGCCTTCCCATCAGCCTGCATTTGGCCTTGTGAGGCTGCTTGTAGGGAGGAGGATGGCGAGATAAGGGAATCTGCAAGAGGGTGTCCCTTTTTGCCTGCCTCCCTGGTGGATGGTGGCTTCTGATGCCAGGAAGTCAGGGAGTAAGCAGGGAAAGGGGATGAGTGCTTTGATTTTACCCCATATAGGCTGGGTTTAATGTAGAGGAACTGATATCAGGGCTGGTATCACTTTGATATGCTGTATTTTCATTTTCATTCAGTTCAATGTATCTTTAATTTCCCTTGAGACTTCTTTGACTTACAGATTATTTAAAAGTATATTTTCAAATTTTCATGTGTTGAAGATTTCTCTATCTTTGTGATACAATCATGCAATATAATGATGTTTTGGTCAGTGAGGGACTGTATATATGTTGGTGGTCCCATAAGATTGGTATCATATAGCTTAGGTGTGTAGTAGGCTATACCATATAGGTTTGTGTAAGTACACTGTGTGATGTTTGCACAATGACAAAATCGCCTAACAATGCATTTCTCAGAAGTACCCCCATCATTTAGCAATGCATGACTGTATTCCTTCCTAGTTTGATTCCATTGTAGTTGGAGAAAGCTCTCTGTATGATTTTCATTTCTTTTAAATTTGTTGAAGTATTTTTGGCGCCTAGAATAGATCTATCTTGGTATATGTTTTGTCAGCACTTGAAAATAATGTGTATTCTACTGTGTTGGCTGAGATGTTCTACAAATGCCAAATTAGACTCTATTGGTTGATGGTGTGTTGAGTTCTTCCAATTCTTGTTGATTTTCTGTCTAGTTGTTTTATCAGTTGTTGAAATGAAGGTGCTGAAGTCTCTAACCATGTGTTGATTTGTCTATATCTCCTTTCAGTTCTACCAGTTTATGTGTCACATATTTTGAAGCTCTGTTTGGGGAATACACATTTAGGATTGTTATATCTTCTTGGTAGATTAAATCTTTTATAATACAACATCTCTCTCTCTTTCTGAAATTTTTTTTGCCTTATCTGATTTTAATACAGTCGTTCATGGCTTAATGATGGGGATACATTCTGAGAAATGCCCCCATTCCTTAAAGACAATCTGTTAAGGACAGAAGGGTGATAGAAAGGTCAGAGGAAAGGAATCAATTAAAATTGGAGTTATGTAATTCAAAAAAGGTCAGAGGAAACATATAGTAGTCTCTGTTTCAATTATTCTCAGTCTTTAACAAATTTTTCAAAACCACATTTATAAAGGAAAGCCAAACTACTTAGAATTGTATAAAAATCATACCATGGAGCAATAGTCTTACAAGTAATTTTATTCTACAGCCTCTTCTTCAGCTTTTCTGACTCCTTTCAGAGAATCTAAATATACTTCACCAACTTAATAGCATTTACATTAACTGATGGTTTACTTTTAGCTTAAATATCTTTCAATTCTAGAACTTTATTTTAGTTATTTACTTAATATCTTTACTTTTATTTCCGTATGAAAAAATTTGCTGACACATGACAATTTTAGGTCACATGTGAAAGTTTCAAAAGGCTGATTCATCATAGAATCATTACACAAAAGATACATCCTAAGTCCTCAATGCCTTACACAGCAATGTATATTTTACATTACACGAAGTCAGATGTGGGTGAGGCAGCCCTCTCTCACCTTGTAGCTGTGCCTTATGGGACACAAGTCCTCCCAGTGGTGACAGCAGGGAAACAGATGGAAGATGCTCACACCTGCTCAGAACTACTTTTGCTTGGAAATGACACATATCACTTTTGCTCACTTTTTAGGCCAGAAACAGTCATGTGCGTTCATTTTAACTTCAAGGAAGGCTAGTAAATATGAGGAATTATATGGATATTTGATGATCTCTAACTCCAAAACATGTGATGGACCTGGTTTTTATTGGCTCACCAATGCTGATTTTACTGATGTCTTTCCTACTCTATGCTCAGTGATGACATATTGGTTGCTTAAAATTAGCCATGGTGGGAATGTTTATACCATGAACATCAGCAAACACTATAAATAAGCCTTGCCTCCCCCCTTAAAAAGCTTGTTGTTAAACATTTACCATTGCTCATATATAGTAATATTTTTTAAACTCTATCCAATGTGGTGATTTTTCTCTCATTTTTAGGATCTACTCTGAGAACCACTCTTCTTTCTTATGTAACTGACATCAAAAGTGATAAGACTTTTGAGCCCTGACTTCATCTGATACTTGGAAGAGAATAAATTTTATCATGTATTACAATGTAAGATAGCATTATAGCATTTAAATACACATGGTAGATATTTTATTTTGCATGATCACAGCAAATTTTCTACATAGATAATAAAGAGTTCTTGGTACATTGCGAGTTAAATTCAATTGTGCTAAATTATAATTTTTCTTCATATATATGATTGTCGTTTTTTTTAAAGACCCAGGCAAGTAGGATGATCTGAGTAATGAAAATATATTGACAATGATTGTATATTCTTTTGTGGGTGTAAGATAGGCATATATTAATTGGAGCATGCTCTGAGGTCTGTCTTGGACACTTGCATAGATGCCCACTGAATTTATCCACTGAGCGGCAAATGGCCTATTTGCAGACGTTGAAAGTAATGCCTTAAAGTTCATGAGAGTCCTGTGAGATTCTGAGGCTAGACTTCCCACTTGATTAAAGAGCTGTCTTTGCTTACACAAAAATAATTACCATAAAGAAGAAGGCGGGCAGCCAGCTGATCCTTTCAAGGACCAATTGAAAGTCTAGGTAAAGATGACATGGTCCTTTCTGCTTTGGTGATTCAAGGCTGTTTGGGCACTAACTCATTATGAATGAGGAGTCTCTATAAGCTGACATTAAATGTGCAATTTTGGTCTAAGACATCAGTAAAAATAATTATCACCATAAACCTCTAGCTATTTTTAAAGACATAGTCAAAGATAAAATAGTGAGGAGTGTGATACAGAAGGCCATTCAGTTGAATTCAAATGCCATGTTTACCATACAAAATGCATCCTGGGTAATACGTATTATCACATACATCAATTTGCCCTTCTGAGTGGCCAGCATTGTTCACTATGATGTAAAAGACACTCAGAAAGTTTTTGTTAAATGAATGAGTGTCAGATTTAATGAAAAACACATATAGGGAGGGTTAAATACGCGTAGATCCTGTGTTTTGCAAAGCTGTGACATTTGTGCTTTAAAAAAGAGAAAATTTTTACTGTTTAAAGTTAATGACAGTAATTTTATTTGAAAAACTATAATGACTCAATCAATTTAGAATATATTGTTTTCTAAGGGTCAATTGGAATTATTCTGTAATATTGGACTAGTATAACCTATAGAAAAATTATAACACTTAAATGCATTTTGTAGTTTCTATCTGCTTTGGGCTTACAGTTTGGAGAAATCTGAAGAGGAAGTTGTATTACTCAAAAGAAGAACTGCTGAAAGTGGCTTTGAAGTCACAGTGTCAATGTATGGCAGAGGTCTGAAGTTTTTAAACTAAGAGAAACGTTAACTAAGATGGAGTAGTGTCTCTTTATGAGCCAAAGCCCACATGATCTCTCAGACAATTTACTTTCTATAAATATGATCAACAAATGAGGGAGGATTCTATATAACAGAGTCTTAACTATGTAATGTTAAATTTGGCTACAAAAATAATTGCCTAGAATTCAGAATTGGGTAGGAAACATCAAGGACACATATAAATCTTTTTACACACTATTAAAAACAACTGGCAATGATTAAAATACATTTAATTTATAAACTGGAAGGTTAATAATTTGAATGAGAATAGTTTATTTCCATCAATTAGGAATATTTTCTCTTATAGATCATAGTCTTACTTCCCAGATTATTTCTTTCAATTGTGGTTATTTTTTATTCTGAATTAATAAATCCTTTATTCCTCATTTTGATTATCATTACATTAATATTATTTTAAACAATTACCAAAACTAAAAATAAAAATGAAAATACCACAGAACACTAATAAGTCATTACAGCAATGAAAGAGAGAAGAAAGTATTTGATGCTTGAATGACAGTTCAATTTGTTAATCAATGCAATTAAAGTGATTCAGCTCATGGAAATAAAAAAATATAGTCAATAAGAGCACATTCTCACATGGGCAGTGGTTTCCATTGAACATACAACAAAGGAAGCTCTGAAAAACAGTTCTTCATCTAAGGAATTTTACTATATGTCTCCACCTCTATGGCATTTTCAGAAAATCCAGCAGCGTTGGCATTCATCCTATCCCACGTTGGGACCAGAAAAATGTTTTCCCAAGAGATAGATGCTATCGGAGTATGATGTATACCAACACTCATGAGTAAACTGGGAGAATATAACTCAGAAATAACTATAAGCCACACTTAACTATTTCATTGATTTGTGAAAGGCAATAGACAGTTGTTTATGAAAACTGTCACTAGAACTTTTGTTTATTTTTAGGCTGACTGGTAGCCACTCAGTGACGCCAAGATTAGTAGCAAATGTTATGATGGATTTTTCCTGGTGGAGGTATCCATAACTATGTATTCCATTCCTTATTCTTCCATTTAGTGCTTTTGGTGAGTTATTTAACATCCCTGCACATCAATACCTTCATCTAGTATGTGAAGCCCCTTCATCTCTGTGGCTGCGTTCAGAGAACCATATGCAGAGGCCACGGCCTGGACAAGGAGTGTCTCATTTTCTTTGCCTCCTACTCATTTTTACATTCATGCCAGCTCTGGTCTCCATCTCTAATCACATTATTGGGAGTTATGTGGAGAATTATGCCACATGGAGCCAGAAGGCTTGTCTAGGAAGAGCTCCCATGAGCATTTCTTTGTTGTCAGCCCAGCTGCCTTGAACACAAACTCTGACTCAGAAAGACAGATAGCCAGGAAATGTATTTTCTCTCACCATAGCCCAGGTGATTTCTGCTGTCTCCTTATCCTATTGCAATAAGACGTATCCCAAACCACCTACCAGCGCAAATGAATCTCTTCTACATATGGGGGTGCTAGCTCTGGCTGTTACCTCAAGACTCTACTTAAGAGGCAAACCCACAGAAAGAGGATCTACTCCTTCTAGCAGTCTCCATAGTGAGAAATCTCAGGGTTGAAAATATTTACTTCACTTTCTGACGATGTTAGAGACTAATAAAGCTGTTGTTCTCTGCGCCCCTAAGAGCAAAGTTGTATCTTATGATCAGCTTAATACAAACAATTCTCCTGACTTTCTGGAGAAGTTTGATTTTCTAAGGGGTCCCCCGAAGTCATTATGCCTATATACGTCTTTCCTAAGGGAAAAAGCTTTCACTTGCTAGTCTCCCTGGAGGGGAGACAAAGATCACCTATGTTTGATTGTCTTTGAGGAAATCTGTTTGGGAAGGGCAGTAGCAGACAGATTCTCATAGGACGCAAGTAGATTTGCAGATACCTCAAACACTGTAAGCTGAGGTAAATGTCACAGTTTATAGAACATAGCACTTGGATGTACAATAGTTTTGCTAATTCAAACTTCTTATCCTCAAGGTGATTTATAAGATTTGTGTCCCCCTAATATGTGATAAATGGGTACCTATGGAGACTGTGCAGTCACCTCTAAGGGGAGTAAGCCCTCTCAAGAAGATGCATATCTTCACCTACTGAGAAATGAGATTGGGACGCAAAGCCGTGAGACCATCACAATATCACCTGTGTTTAGCATTTATTATATTTCAGACCCTCTGGTATATATACCACACATACTATTTTATTTAATCCTGAGAATTGGTTAATATGTCATCTCCATGATATAGATGTGGGTATGAAATTAGAGAAATAAGTAAATTGTCCACAGTTTTCAACTGCCATACCAAAAATGAATTATATATACAGATACTAAATCTTCTGCTCTTACTACTGAATATATGTTCACTTTCAGAAGTTCTTACGTTCTCCCAGAAAGGCTTCACCCGCATTCCTCAGTGCTTACCAACTCTCCCCAGTCTTACAATCCTTCAGAATTCCTACTCGCATTTCCCTGGGCATGACTCATAATCTCAGAAGAAAATAACTTCTCTTTCCGTCTCTTGTTGTAAGATTCTTTAGATTACAGTTTATATGCATCTAACCTCAAAAATTTCTTCTGAATGTTTTTACTACCTAGTAGTTCTAAGATTGTCCCTCAGGTGCTGCTCCACTGGGCAGGTCTTATAAAAAAGTGTCGGCATTATTTTTCATTTATCCTGGCATTTTTACATCCATATTAGGTATAAACATGAGTATTTGAGAAATGCAAGTGAGTTCTTTGAAATACGCTTTACAAGTGGAAGCAGAACAGGCCAGCTAGGTGACCTGTTGGTTGAGAACAGATGAATCAGAGATGTAGAATTGCTGTGACATGCCAGCACATTATCTTTCTGAAGTTATTTGGTAATGATAACCAAACGAGATAATATATCTTTTATAATTCATTTTTGAAGTTTTGAAAGTTAATATCTTTACTTATAGGAGCTGCGTCATTGGGGTGTCTGGTAGATAGAACAGCGTCCCCCCGCCCAAGGTGTCCACATCCTAGTTCCAGGAAGCTGTGAGTATGTTACCTTATATGGGAAAGGAACTTTGTGATTTAGTTAAAGATCTTGAGATGCAGAGATGATCATGGATTTGCCACAGGAGCCCACTATAATCACAAGAGTCCTTATAAGGGGAAGGTAGGAGGTCAGAGAGGAGACAACATGCTATGCTGCTGGCTTGGAAAATGGAATCAAAGAATGCAGATAGACTCTGGAAAATGTAAAGAACAAAGAAAAATTGTTTTCTGGAGCCTCCAGAAAGAACACAACCCTGCAGACCCATTTTAGACTTGTGACTTCTAACATTATAGGATAATACGTTTCCATTCTGACCCACTAAGTTTGTGGTAATATGTCTCAGCAGCAATAAGAAAGCAAAACAGGATTGATCCTGCTTTATTTTCAGTATGTTATGAAATAAATCTATTTCTAACTTCTGTGGATACCCCAATAAAAATTTAAAGAAAAATTTTGATTTCTGGGTTTTATTTGAGCATATAAAGAGCTTGGATGTCATCATTCCTGTCTTCCCACGAGAAAAAAATCTGAACTGAAAATCAAAAACTCTTTATTACTAAAAAAGAAATTAATAAATTGTACTTCATTAAAATTAAAAATTTTGCTCTGCCAAAGACATGGTTAAGAAAAGTCAAGCCACACACTGCAAGAAAATCCTTATACATGTAGAAAAAATAACGATTCCAAAATTACAAAGAACTCTTAAAACTCAACAACAAGAAAATGAACAACAAAATTAAAAAACAGGCCAAAGACCCTAATAGACACCTCTCCAAAGTGATGACAACTATAGAAAAGCGGCTTTTACTCATTTTACAAACATTAGCATAGTGAGTATTACTCACTCTTGTTTCACAAATCCAGAAGGGTTTTTGCCACCCTAAAAGATAAGCGATGTTGGTTGTTTCAAAGCTATTTCGCATCTCTTGATGTCACTCCAAACCATTTTAAGATAAATTGGCTCAAACAAAAATATTGGTAGGAAAATTTATGTAAGAGTCTCTACAGGTGAACCAAACTTGCCATACTGGCAATTATAATCTAGGAATAAGTGTCAAGTTAGATCAACGCTCAGAACCCTAGCTTCCAGGACCACTTAAACACTTTCAAATGGAGGTCATTCACTTTATCGTATCATAACTTAACATATGTCTTAGAATTGATTATTCTGGTTGGATTAAATGTTTCCACAACTTTTCATCATTTACTCTGAAGTTATTTCAGACAGAGCTTAGAGTTTCTTTTCTTTCCTTTTTTTGGGGGGGGGGGGTGGCATGAGGAAGATTGGCCCTGATCTATCATCTGTTGCTAATCTTCCTCTTTTTTTTCTTCCCTCAGTCCCAGTACATAGTTGTGTATCCTGGTTGTAAGTCATTCTAGTTCTTCTACAGCTTGATGAGCGGTGCTAGGTCCACACCTGGGATCTGAACCGGAGAACCCTGGGCCACTGAAGCAGAGCTCATGAAATTACCCACTCGGCCACAGGGGCGGCCCCCAGAACTTAGAGTTTTGTAATCATTTATTTCATTGTCCTCACAATTAGTGAGGTGGAAGCATATTGCTCTGCGGTATTCTCACTATTACAGTTCTGGTCTTGTGAAACCAGATACAGCAAATCTCATTCTGATGGTACAATCAGTAAAAACTGCATTTTGTATAGTCATCAGCTAAAGCATTTCCTTAGTACTTTATTGTGGAAAAATATACATAAAATTTTAACGATTTTTAAATGTTACAGTTCAGGGGCGTCATTCATGTTGTGTACAACCATCACCACGACCCATCTCCAGCACTTTTCCATCCCAGACTGAAACTCTGTACCCAACGAATAACTCCTCATTCCTTCTCCCCCGGTCCCCTGTAACCACTATTCTACTTTATTTTTCTATGAATTTCACTTTTCTAGGTATCCCTTTTTTCTTTTAGTGTAAAAGTTTGCCAATATTGTTCAATTTTTCAGAAAACCAATCTTAGTTTCATTGAATTTTTCTGGTGATTGTTTTTCTATTCTCTATTTCACTTTCCTCTGTTCTAATCTTTATTCTTTTTTTCCTTCTGCTAAATTTGCAGCTTGGTTTTCTTCTTTTTCTAGTTCTTTGAGGTAAAAAGTGAGGTTGTTGATTTGCGATCTTTCTTCTTTCTAATGTAAGAGTTTGCTGCTGTAAACTCCTCCTTTACTGCTTTTGCAGCATCCCATTTGCGGTATTTTGTGTTTTGTTTTCATCTATCTCCAGCTAATTTCTAATTTTTGCTCTTGAGTCCCTCTAATGAATTTTTCAATTCAGTTATTGTATTCTTCAGTTCCAGAACCTACATTTGGTTCTTTTTTATAGTTTTTCTCTCTTTGTGATATTTTCATTTTGTTCATGCCTCATTTTCCTCATTTGTTTAGTTGTCTGTGCTCTCTTTTAGATCACTGAATATCTTTAACATGATTATATTGAATTCTTTGTCAGGTAATTCCTAAAATCTGTATTTCTTTAGGGGTGGTTTCTGGGGATTTATTTTGTTCCTTTGATTGGTTCATGTTTTCCCTGTTTCTTTGTATGCCTTGTGAACTTTATTTGAGATCTGGGTATTTGAAAAAAACAGCTACCTCTCCCAGTCTTTACTGACTGACTTCATGAAGGGGACGCTCTTCAGCCATCAGCCCTGCTAGAGTGCTGGGGACCTCTCCAGCCTGTTCTGGAGATGCAGCTGCTTTAAGCTGATCCGTCTGCTTTCCCGATTTGCCTGCTTTTTCTCTGGAGAGGAGCACTTCCATCTCTTCACTGACTGGATCTCACCAGGATGAATCCTGGGTGCCAGCACTGGTTGACACCCATTCCTTAATGACAGTTTATAAAGGACTGAAGTGTGATAGAAAGGTCAGAGCTGGAGATCAGTCAAAATTGGAGCCATTTATCTCAACTCAGAGGATGCTCTTATGCTTGTCCCTACTTGACTGAGTTTTTCCTCCAATGTTTCTTTGCCTTTTTGTTTTTAACTTTTTATTGTGAAGTAATTCAAACTTTCAGATAAGTATCAAAAATTATAAATAATAGTACCATATGCATTTTATCAAATTGTTTTCACATTTGCCTTATCGTTTCTTTTTCTCTGTATATACATATTATTATTATTTTTTCTTGATCACATAAAAGTGCAACCATAATGCCAATTTATCTCTAAACTCTTCATTATTTTTCCCAAGAACCATGATATTAACTAATCTATCCTCAATATAATCGCCAAAATCAGGACATGTAACTTTAACATGATTCTCCATTCTAAATACAGCATTTTTTGCCCCTCTGGTCAAAGATGCAATCCAATATCACTTATTGTATTTTATCTCCTCTACTCTGAAATAGTTACTCAGCCTTTCTTTGCCTTGACATTGATATTTTCGAAGAGTCCAGATCAATTGTTTTGTATAATGTCTTTCAATTTGGGTTTTCCATTGATTACCCATGTTTTAGTTCAGAATATAAATTTTTGGTAGGATAAAAAAATGTGTCCTTATTAATGCCTTTCATTAATACATAGATAATGTTAATTTGTCCCAATATTGATGACGCTAATGTGGACCATTTGGTAAAGGTAGTGTCCCCAAAATAGCTACATTATAAACTTATTAATCCATAATTTTTAAGCATTTTCTTACTTATGTCTTAACAAGTTGTTCTGGGCTCATTTTATACATTTCCCACTTCAGCTTGGAATCAGTTATTTCACTCAAAAGGTCTAGTTCCTTTTAGTGCAGAATCATATTTTCAAAGAAATATCTGATTTTATATTATCGTGTGCAAAATGGGTACATACTAGCATCTTGACTTTTTAGGTTCGGTATTTCTGTGTCTGAATTAACAAACTCTTTTATCTTTATCTCCATTACATATTTTCATTTTACTTAAAAAATAGTTTAAAAAATAATAGTGACAGTGGGTCATGTCTCTTAAGTAACGCAGCACTGAAATAGAGAGGAAAGTTTTAAGATAGCCAAAATAAAATTTCCCCTTTCCGATAGAGTCAATAAAATCATAGCAGCTCAGAAAATGAAGGTCTGAGTGGTCATTTTGTGCAATTCTCCACCCAGACAGTTCTGTACTGAGCTGGGGAGCATTATGCTATTTCTTCAACTCAGTCAGAGGAATTGGCATTCATTCTATCCTATTTTGTGTAGGACAAATATTTGTATCATATACAGTAATTTTGAAGTCTAATTATCAAGATTGGGTGATAGTCTAGGAAAGCTTCAATAAGAAATAACTGTATTGCAAATTTACCTCTTATACTGTTTCAGCAAGGAAAAGACTTCCCTGTAACTCTTAACTAGAATTTTGTTTTCCAGTAACAGAGGTTACTCTATCAATATCTTCGTCTGTCAGGTAATATCGTGTCCTTTTATTCTTTCAGCTATATGAGAGCCTTATTCAGAGGAAACGCCTCCATAGAAGCCTCTCATACTTCCAGATCCTCTCAAACAATAGAGTTGGGCTAATTTGGATGACCACCACTCAACGACATTGGGAAGTGATGATGAGAAAGCTGCTGAGGGATAAGAAGACCCCTGCCACAGCTCAGCAGGCAGGAGCTCCTGCAGCTGGGCTGAGGGTGGAATGTGGGCATCTATTCTATCTACTTGTAAGATAAACGTTGAGTCAGGAGGAACTGAGGATATTTCGCCCAGGAATGTCATTCCTCTTCGCATAGCCATGTTGATTTCTGCTGCCGCCCTGTTTTCCTTCAACTACCTGTGCTGAAAATCATCTCATGGTGCAAATAAATCTCTCTACACAAGCGTATGCAAGCACTGGATATTCCTCAGGAAGCTACTTTGCCCAAGACAAGACCCTTCAGAAGTGAGTTATAGTATAAGGCACTGTAGCAGGCTTCAGAGGCTAAATCTCAGATTCAGGAATATTGACTACAATTGCTGATAGTTTTGCAACAGAATATGAAGCTCTAAATTAAACCACTAGGAGTAAAGTTTTTATTTAAAATCAGCCAAGCACTAAAATTCCCGGAAGGACCATGAGACATTATATGTCTCTTTTTCTCCCTAAGGAGGAAAAAAAAAAAAGATCCTTGAAACTTCTCTCTGGAGGAGAGCAAAGGTTTTGTTTGATTGTCTTTGGAGGAACATTCTAGAGAAAAGGCAGGGCACATGCTTGCATCACAATCTATACTCACAAATTTCAAAATATCTCAAGAGTAAAAACCTGAGGGAGATATCCCAAATTACAGTATTGAAGCCCTTAGAGTTATTACAGTTTTACGAATTCATCCTTCTCTTAGTCCCCATGAGGGTGTATGAGAAGCTGGGATGTTTTGATTGTTGAGAGGTAGTTCCCACGGAACCTGTTAGGGCAAACCTGAGAAGGAGTAGACCCCTGAGCCAAGGTGTATCTCTATCCGCGATAGGGTGTGATGTATACAAATAAGGAAGGAATGTAATAACCATTCGTAGGTTTATTCCCTTGTGATCAGAAAAGATACTTTGGATAATTTAATCTTTTAAATTTATTAAAATTTGTTTTTTGCTCTACATATATTCTGCCCTGGAGAATGCCCCATGTACACTTCAGACAAATACTCCACCTTTTCTTGGGTAGAGGGTTCTATGTATGTATCTGTTACAGCCAGTTGGTTTGTAGTATTGTTCAAGTCCTCTATTTCCTATTGGTCTTCTATGTGATTGTCCCATCCATTTTGGAAAGTCTCCAGCTGTTGTTGTAAAATTCTCCTCAATTTCGTAGTTCTCTCAATTCTGTCAGTGCTTGCTTCACGGTTTTGGGGGTTCTGATGTTTGGTGCATATATATTTATAATTGTTCTCTTCTTAGTGAATTTACCCTTGTATCAGTATATAGGGCCCTTCTTAGCCTCTAGTAAAAGTTTGATTTTAAAGTCTATTTTGTCTGATTTTAGTGTAGCTACCCCAGCTCTCTTTTGGTTACTATTTGTATTGAATACTTTTTGCTATCTTTTCACTTTCAACTTATTTGGTCTTTTGATCTACAGTGAGTCTCTTATAGATAGCATACAGTTGGATCTTGTTTTCTACCCATTCGGCCAATCTTTGCCCTTCAACTGGAAAGTGTAATCATTTACATTTAAAGTCATTACTGATAAAGAATTACTTTTGCTATTTTTCTTTCCTGTATTGATATCTATATCCCTCCCTCCTACTTTATGTTAGTGAAGTCACCACTTACATCTTTATGCATCCACTAACATAGATTTATTATTTTTATGCATTTTTCCTTCCAATCACATAGAAAAGAAAAAGCAGAGACAAACCAAAATTGCAGTAACACTGGCATTTATATTTGTCTATGTATTTACCGTTACTGGAGATCTTAATATCCTCACACCCTTTGAAGTTATAGTCTAGTGTCCCTCCTTTTCAACCTGAAGGACTCCCTTTAGCATTTCTTTTAGGGCAGGTCTAGTGGTAATCAACTCTCTCTGCTTTTATTTACCTGGGAATGTCTTAATTTCTCTCTTATTTTGAAGGATAGTTTTTCTGGATATGGAATTCTTCTTGACAGAGTTTTTATAGAAACACTTTATATATTCCATCCAGAGAAACACTTTATATATTCCATCCCACTGCTTTTGTCTTCCAAGGTTTCTCCTGAGAAATCTACTCATATTGAGGAACACTTGCACATGATGTGCTGCTTCTCTCTTATTGCCTGATGTCTTTCAACACTTTGACTACAGGGTGTCTTTGTGTGAGTTTCTTCGGGGGTGTTCTACTTGCAGTTTTTTGAAGTTGGATTTGTAGATCCATGAAATTTGGGAAGTTCTCAGTTATTATTTCTACAAATAATCTTTCTGGCCCTCTCTCTTCTTCTGGGACTCCCAGAAACATAATTTGGTCTACTTGATGCTCTTTCACTAACTCTTACTCTCTGCTGACTTTCCTTCATTCTTTTTTCTGTTTACTCCTCAGATTCAATACTTTCAATTGTTCTATCCTCAAGTTCACTTATTCTTTCTTCTAACTGCTTAAATTGCTGTTGAAGCTCTCTAGTTATTGTGTTTTTTTGCTCCAGACTTTGTTTGGTTTCTCTTTATAATTTCTATATATATTTGTTGAAAGTCTCATTTTGTTCACACATTATTTTCCTGATTTCCTTTAGTTCTTTTCTATGTTTTCATTCAGCTCATTGAGTATATTTAAGACAGTTGTTTCAAAGTCTTTGTTTCGTAAATCTATATTCTGAATTTCATCAGTGACAGTTACTCTCAATTTATTTTTGTTCCTTGATTGGACCATACTTTCCTATTTCTTGGTGTGCCTGTTATTTTTTGTTCAAAATCAGGCATTTGGAAAAATAGCCACCTCTGTCACTCTTTTGACACTAACTCTGTGCAGGAACAGTCCTTCACTGATTATCTGAGCTTATCTTGAGCCTTGCAATCAGCATGAGGTTAAAGCTTAAGATCTTCTCAGGTCTTTTCTGAGCATACATTTTCCTAAGGATGCGTGTGGCTTTTTCAAATTCCCTGTATGCATAGCTTTTTATGAATGTCTTAATGGCTCGAAGATTCTCACCTCAGTTTCTCTTGGGGTCTTAGATGATATATTATATATCTCTACCCATACTCTCTTTTCCCAGGCATCTTTGGGTCTGCAGTCTCTCTGCAGTTTCATGAGCATGGCCGTCACTATCCTGCTTGAGATTTAGTTAGGGGACACAGAGACGAGTCCTCCAGGCAGCTCCCACACAGTTCAGAATGTTGCAAGTAGGTCTGCTCTTCCTCCTCTGATTGAAGAAGGGAGTAGAGAGTCTGGGCTGCCACCTCCTCCAAAGCAACACCAATGCTATGCTGTGGAGGGATTGGGGCAAGGATAATGAAAAATAAAAAAAACATTCTTACTCTTTTGAAGGTGTCTTTTTCTTGATCGGGCATTCACTTGGTTTCTGTTAACATTTGATTGAGTAGTAGAGCTCCTATAAGGTTAGTTTGGTTATTTCTGTCCCCCTTCCCCTATCGGAGAACAAGTGTTTGAAACTTCTAGACCACCATTTTAAATCTCTCTTACTTCAGAATTAATTCTACCTGGAGTTTATTGAGCCTCCTGAACATTTAGATTTATATCTTATATCAAGTTTGGGAAGTTTTAATCCATTATTTCTTCAGATATTATTTCTGCACCTTTCCCACGCTCTTCTTCGTCTGGGACACCCACAGGTCCCTTAAAAGAATGAACAAAAATGAATGCATTCTTTCTTTGGCATCTCAGACTAGATAATTACAATTAATCTATCTTCAAGTTCACTAATTCTTTCTTTCTGTTGCTGAAATCTATTATTGATCCCCTGTAGTGAACTTTTCATTTCAGTTATAGTACTTTTTAGCTCCAGAATTTCTATTTTGTTCTTTTTATTATTTCTATTTATTTGCTGATATTCTCTGTTTGGAGAGGCATTATTATCACAGTGTCCTTTAATTCTTTCTACGTGGCTTTCTTTAGCTCATTAAGTATGTGTAACATTAGATTTAAAGATACTATCGAGTGATTCCCATGTCTGGGCTTCCACAGTGACAGCATGAATATCTTTTTTCCTGTGTTTGAGCCATACTTTGTTGTTTCTTTCCATGAGTCAGGATTTTTGTTGAAAATTGTACATTTTGAATGTCATAATGTGGCAACTCTGGAAATCAGATTCTCTTCTCTCACAGTGGTTGGTTGTCATTACTTATTTTAGTAGTTTAGTGATTTCCCGAACTAGTTTGTAAATTCTGTAATCTTTGTCATGGGTTGCTAATGAAGTTTCTGTTCTGTTAACTTAGTGGTTAGCTAGTGACTCAGTGAGATTTCCTTAATTGCTTAGAACCAAAACAAAAATCTCACAGGTTTTGTAAATGGCCTCTTTTTGTGTGTTCCGACATGCCTTCATCACTCATCCAGGTAATTTACAACTCTGACAATTTCCTGCCTGCTCAGAGTCGGAAGTTCAAACAGAGGTGAGAGATTAGAACATTTTCAGATCCCTTCTGAACATTTTCCCAGCCTTGGTCGTGAGTGTAGCCTCCTCATTTCCCAGGAATATCTTGGAGCTATTCAAAGGACTTATTTGTCAAATCATTTTATTGACCATTTTCCCACTCAGGTTTTTAAATTAGTCTATTGTTTACCCTGATTTTTATTCCTTGCCTCATGTGGCAGCAGCTAATACTTTTGCCTTTAAATGTTTTAAATGCCTTCTGGGTAGCTGCCTCAGCCCAGGGTAAGTTAAAATGCTACAAATCTCTCACTGATTTTCAGGGTTTTTTTTTTAAGCATTCCTTTGGCTGCTACAAACTTTTGAATAGATTCCAGGGTTCCAAAAAAGTTGATTCTGATTTTATTTGTTGCTTTCATGAAAAGAAATACTTCTTGAGTTTTCTATTCCTCCATTTTTACTGATGTCACTCCACCAGGTTAATATGTTTTGATCTAGTTACTTAGATGTAATTTTAACATTTTGGTCTTTAAAGACACAATTTCTCAGATAATGACAGTTTTCAATCTCATTTTTTTAAAAAGCAAAATCTTTAAATTTATGTCTGGGAACATCTACTGCTCCTGAGACTATATTATCAGTATAGCTGAGTGCTTATCATTGGGGGAAAAAGGCTAGTGATAGTCAATATTTTCAATTTTCCATCAATTCATGGAAATTAGAATTTTTTAACTCCCATCAGTCTCTTCTCAACATACATGCTATTGTTACATGTTTAGTTCTCTCTTGTTTTATGTACCAGAAGACATTACTAGTAATCTTTGATACAGTCAATATCTGATGCAAACGTATGTGCCACTTTCTTTGACTTTCATTTCTTTTTACAGTGTAAACTTTCTATCGAGGATCACCTTTTTCCTACCTAAAATGAAATCTTACTTCTTCCTAGAAAAGTTAAGTTTTGGGAAACTCACTTGACAAGAATAATCTAGCTTATTTCTCTTTATAAAAATCAGTGTCTAGAAATAAAAAATGAGAGTCATAGCACATTCCCCAAATTGTGTGATCACTACTGAACTCCTCAAAAGGTTCCCCAATGTCAAAATCTATGAATATCAGTTATGGTGTTTAATTTGTCTTGTCCCCATAATATGAATTAAATGGTATAAGTGAGAATTCTTAAAATTACAGTGCAATATATTCTGACAACCAAGTATTTTGGTGCTAGATTACCCAGAATTCTACAAATAGCTTTAATATTTGTAAACATAAAAATCACCGTATCAAGTTTCTATACATGTTCAAAGATGCCTACGCTTCTGAATATATTTTCCTATTGTGAATTAGATAAATTTAAATATTGGTTCCAATTAAGAGATATATCTTGGTTTGGGTTCCTCTAGAAGCCAACCCTGAGACAATTATTTAACCGCAAGTGGTTTTTAGGAAGAAACACAAGTAGAGGGGTGAGAAAGGGGGACAAGCAAGAAGACAGCATCTAAAGGTTGTGTGATCAAGTAGGACAAAATTGTAGTGATTGAAGCTAGATCCTAATGGAAAAATCTTGGAGCCAGTGTAGAATATGAATCTCAGTGTTAATCCACCCAGAGGGGAAGGAAACTGGAGTGTTTATACACCAATTAGTATCCATTATTGGATGAGGGCCTTGGGGTGGGTGGACCAAGCATGAGGACTCCTTTTTCCTGCACAATAGGCTAGCAAAGTAGCTCTGGGGGTTAGGGAAAGAGCTCAGGCACAGAAATGCAGGTGCTGGTATTTGGAAGTCAAGGCAGTGTGCACTAAGCGGGAAGGCAAGGCCTTAGGGATGGGGCACCCACAGCATCAGCTACAAAATCCGTGTCTGCCCATCACCTTTGAAACCCCAAATTTGATTGGACATATTCAGGCAGAGGAATAGGTATGGTTTTCTGGTTCTAAATTGAAAGGAATAACTTATTTAATATATATTTTTTCTCATAATTTTTTAGAAAAATTACCATAGCATAGATATTGAGCCATAGTTAAGTAAAAAATAAAGTTTAATTTTTTAATTTTAAAGACTGGGTTTACTTATATTCAACCTACTAGCTTCCTTTGTATGATAAATCTTGCATCTGAAGGAATTTTATAAAAATTTCTCTATTTGTTTAAAATATACCTAATATTACCTCCTGTTATTCATCATAAATAATATGAGAAAAATACCTGTGTGTATTCAGTGTGTGTTGAGAATGATGCGGCAAATCTATGTAAATGAGTTAGTTTCTGGTCTATTTATCACAAGAAAAGTGTGACAGATTGTCACCAATTAGGAAGGCCCGTTTAGGACGGTATGGAGCTTACATAATGTACGTGAAGTTCTCTTCCAGGGCACTCAACAGGGAAGCTAGTCATTCTTCAAAACCTGAAACTGCAGAAAAGCCTCATTTTTTATATCCTGGCCATTGGAGAAAAACAGATAACCAGACACTGATTTCAAATATGAGCCCTAAATAAAAAAAAATCAAATGGGCAAATACACCTTATTACAGACATTGGTTCACAATTAGTTCCTCATAGTGACAAATCTCTGTGTCACATGCTGGGGAGAACAGCCCAGGGGTTTTTCTATTTATGATAGTTTATGAGTCTCTCAAGCAATGTTGAGTCAGCCAGCTAATAAAAGTGATTCTAAGGCCTTCATCCAATTTCAAGGCGTATCTTGAACGTCCAAGTTTTAGGTAATAATGTTAAATTAACGTTAGCACAACCATTACATGTTATTAATGCCAGAACAACCATTAAGATCCTGCACAGCGGCTGCTGGTTTAACTGCTGGATCTGGTCTGCCCTCAGGTCCGCAGTAGCCAGGTTTAGGGCCTTAGTTACTTAGTTTAATGTAAAATCTCCCTTCTATACAGATTCATAAATTTATAGATAAATCAAAACTCCTATAACTTTTTCCCTCTTACTCACAGTACCCTGATGACATTGCCTGATTCTTGGGCTTCGAGAGCAGACTGGGACTCGCAAATGGCGATCCTTCTTCGGCTCTCCATGGTGATTTCAGTTCGTTATCGAGTATTAGCTGCTAAGTCCAGCTCTCAAAAGACTCAATATCTCTAAAATTTATTCTATATTTCAGGCATGTTGTCATCATAGGTTAAAAGAATACATTTGTCACATTGTTTATTATCCAAGAATATACCTTATAGGAAATTCAGTTAATATATTTAAATTTCTACATAATTTTAGTATAGACTTAGAAATTTTCATTTACTAAGAAGTAATAAACAGCATTAGTAATTATGATATTATAAGGTGATCATCAGAGGGTTTTATCTTTAATATTCTTAGAACTTCTCGTATCCTACCTCCTGTCTGCAGAGAACGGATGACTGATTTCCCTGCCTTGCTCCAGAAGTGAAATCCTGTGGTTCTAACACCTCACACGACTTCAGTGGATGCTGACAGCTTATTAGCTGTGGTGGGTGCTCCTACAATGCGTTTCCCATAATTTCCTCTTAGCAAATCATCAATTCTCATCTTTTTACACAGCAAAAATCAGCTTATTAGGAATATGAAAATCCTTTTAGACTAATAAATAGTAACTTGAATCCTAAGTATGAGAATACTGAAATATGGATGAAAATAACCAAATTACTACAGTTTTGAGGAAAGTATTAGACATTCTATGCCTCATTATGATATTACAAACACTGACAGGATTCTCTGGATTTTCTTTTGCATTTGTAAAATTTCAGAACAATACATTTTCATTTGTTCCATTATTTTTATAGAGTGATGAAATAAATGTGAAGAGAATAAAAAGCAAAAGCATTCACTGAATATGTAGCCAGGTACAAACACATGTGAAAGACAAATTTTTTTTTGTAGTGGGGATGTTTTACCATATTTGCTCCTTCTAGAACTTTCCCCCAAAGTCTGATAAGTGACAATGGTAGTCATGTTTTCCCACTCCAGGATCTGACTAAGGGTTTCCCTAGGATGAGGACAAGCATCCCTGGAGAGTAAACCTGGAGCACTGGATCAGGCACCTCTACCAGCTGCACCGATACGAGAAAAAAGAATAATAGAATCTTTATCTAGTAGCTATAGGATTTCTCCCTGCCACTTATTAACACCTCCTTCTTGGGCAGCAAAGAAGAGGACCCTAATGTTCCTTACGTCCCTGGCAGGAGGTTATTTCTAGGATGTAGTAGGAGCAGATGATTTTCAGCAGAGGAAGAAATGAAAGGTAGCTCAAGGACAAGTTAGGTAACAGCTCCAGCTTCATCTCCATGTAAAAGGAGGTAAGAGGATTAGGTGACTCTTATGCCCCTTTCAGTTTGATACCATCAGACAGGGACAACCAGTGCCACCCGCCCCTTCCCATAAGTGTGACTGGAGTGGGTAGTGGGATGAAGAGGAGCCAGGCACCTATCAGCATGGGTATCAGTTGTTACTCTGAGACCCCTGCTCTAGTGGGAGAAAGGGGTCCTCACAAAGGTAGCTTTTTCTTCTTCCTAAACCTGAGGATTTCTGCCAGCCTCCATTCTGCTCTTCTGTAAACCATTAACCAGTGTATAAATAATACTTTATACAGAGGGAGGTACTATTTCTGGTATTTTCCTCAAATGGGGCTTGACTGAACAGGAAAACTCACGGAGATGAGTAAAGCTTAGAGCTGAATCACCTCCTCCCTGAAGCAGGTTTGGTGGATGATGAGTCCGAGATCCTTTCTGCCCTCACTGCTAGGACAGGGTGCAGGGGTTCTCAGGAGGCTTCTAGATGTGAGGGCTTTATGTTCTGATCACCTAAAACCAACCCCTTGCCCAGAGGTGTATCTGTGGTGTCCAGGGAACAAACTGCAAAGCATCTTCCCAGCATTCTATGGCTTCCCTGTACAGTAGTGTAAATCCTGCCCCTCTTCGTGGCTCTCCAGCTTTGTTATCCGTTAGGGATAGGGAGGGAGGGACAGAGAGAGAGAGAGCGAGAGAGCGAGTGAGAGACAGTGTGTGGGTGCACATGTGTATGCACTTGCTTATGCAGAGAAGTGAGAACTCAGGAAGAATGGCAGGGGTGTCCATACTCTAGAGGATCTTGGCATGCAAATTTAACAGACATAAGTCCTACTTTATGGATTATGTTACATAGTATAATGCCCAAGGATCTGAATATGTTGTGTACTTGATGTTGAAATTGTTCCTGCTTCCGTATCCTACTTTTGTAAAGGTTCATGATGTAATAAATGTGACCCCCATGGAGCTTGTTAAGGCATCACCTCAAAGGACTGTATCTTCCTCAGGGAATGAATAATCTTTTTCTGCTGAAAAGTGTTAATGCGAAATAATTACCAAAAATTTCCATTGCAAATATTACTTTTTAGTTCAACACTCATGGAGATTGAATCCTGGTCCCTCAGTACTTTCCTGCCTTCTTTTGATTTCAAGCTACTCATCAAGTGTTTGTTCTATTTTTAAAACATTTCTCCCTCAAATATATATCCTACATTTAGAGAGGCCATCGTAACCTCTCTGTTCTAAGTATTTAGGTGTTGGATTAAATTGAGATGATGAATGGCTTTGCCAGCACCCACAGATCTAGAGGGAAACACACAACCATGATGACTCACATCTCTTTACATTCATGAGAATTCACATCAATTTGGCCCTTGATGCTACTAGAAATCAACTATATTTTTCTAGTCTCTTCTAGATTATTTTTTTCATATTTTCTCTCTTTAAACCTCCTATAAATTATCCAATCCAGTCTCAGCTACTGACTGAGAGTAACTGAGAACATAGAAGCAATCAGATGTTTGCAAACAATCCTAACACCTTGACTGAGTCACTGAATCTGGCCATTTATTCCTACATCTTTGCTGTTACTATGGGGTTACTAATTTGTTCCTTGCAAAGGCCAGTCTACCACTTATACTATAAATCCCACGTCTTTGCCTACTCGAGAACTTCTCTCCAGCAATTTCTGTCTCAAATACCTTTCCCTCTATTTTCTCTTGAGCACACCCCTTCAGAATGTGAAATTCTTTTTATCAAAAACAACCATTATCCTTACTTTGCTAAATCCATTGATTGATTCTCAGTCCTCATCTGATTTGGCCTGCCAGAGCCTTTAACAGAGTCAATTGCGCTGCTGTTGAAATACTTTTCACTTCACTATCATGATATTTTGCTCCCCCAGTGGGCCTTCTACTTTTCTGGATGTTGCTTTTGTCTCCTTTGATGGTTCCTCCTCATTTCCCCAAACTATAAACACTGGCATCTTTCAGGTTTCTCCTTTGTATCTATTTTCTATCCACTTCCTGTGGGATCCTCATCAGTCCCAGGGATTTCAATACATTTTACATTCTGGTAACACTTAAATATCTCAAGCCAGGCCTCTTCCCAAAATGCAGTGCCCATTGACTTCCTATCTTGATAGAGTAGATCCAACATCTCTAAAGCCATCTAAAAGGCCCCAATTATAAGCTTCCCTCTCATTTCTTCTCTCTCTTTTTGTCAAGAGAGTGCCTGGAGTAATAGATACTGCTACATGGTACACATTTTATGTATACATATACATATGAGTCTTCACATGTCTTTCTTGTAGATGCCCAGAGTCCTGGGTATGTTCATATCCCTACACATGTGGATTGTCCTCTAGATTTCCAGGAATATGTTGAAGCTTTCCAAAGTCACCTGTGGTCATCTCATTGCAGCTTTTCCTTTTAGTTTGGTCAGATTATTGTTGGTCATATGTTTCCGTGTTTTGCCAGTTATCAACATCTCTGGCAGATGTGATGTTTAACAATTGCCGCTGTCTGTTTTCCATTAACACTCTGGGGAGAAGGATGCTCACGCTGAGTGAGCTTGAGTCAAGTCAAATAAACACAAATCTTGTGAGTAAAATTTTCTGGGAGATTACCACATAGGTCAAATAATGATGGATATCTAAGCATTGGGCATTGGAGGAGTTCCAACCCTACCTTGCCCCCTCCAGAGGCTGCAAGGATGCTGATTTTCCCCACGATTGTAGGGCTGTAGCTTTTCTAGGCTACCACACAGCTGGAGCGATGGTGATGGGGATAGAGGAAGTTAAAACACCACAAAGCTCTCTATTCTTAACAAGATTTAGCAGTATTTCTTGCATATACACTCACCAGATTATTGTAAAGCTTTTTTAATTTCTAGAGTTTTGAAAAAGCTGACAAATTTTGTCAGTGTTCTTTTTGCTTTTATGGAATAAAGGAGTTTTGGAGATCCTTAATCTGTTATTCCTACTTACCAGTTTCTTTTTTTGAAAGAAAAATATATTTTCTGTCTATGCAGATGTAGCATAAAACTATGCTTTACACTATATAAGCTTAGATAAATGTGAAGAACCTTTTCTAGCCTTTCACATCACATACTCCGGACTGTTTAGGAACCTTAGAACTAGGTTCGGTGATCCTGATGACTTCTTTCATTTCATGCCAAATTGTACTGTCCCGACCCGTTGTACCTGGTGTTTATGACATAACGTTGGGGTGGATTTAGCATGGAGGAGATTCTTTTTTGCTCTTTTGAATTCAGTCTGCTCATCATTGAGCTGATTTGCTGATTCAGAAATACATACATATACATATGCACTTTGTCCACATAATGGTATTTATTTTCCCACGGTTTTAATTAATTTAAGATGAATTTTGATTATGTGCTCCTTTTAGAGCATCTCAGAGAAATGAAAGGCTTAGGCAACTTAGTAAGGAATCTTGATGTGATCATTGTGACTTCATAAAGTGAGAGTTAAACTGGGAGTTTCTAAGATATTATTTTTGTGTAATAATTCAAAGGATAAAATTACTTTTTCCAAAAAAATCTCAATAATGAGACTTTTATAGTTGAGAAAGAAAATTCGTGTTCCCAAACTTGAAATAGATGCACTATTAGTCATTTTTTTATTCTGTGGTGAAGAATTTTCCAAAAACTTCTTTAATGTTATGTTTGATAACTGACTTCTATATCGCATTCCTTGGCACTCTGTTAACTGACATTTATCTGATTATTTTTTATACTTCTGAGCTAATGTGTTAGTTTTCTGGGGTGATGTAACAAAGTACCACAGAATGGGTGGGTTTAACAGCAGAAATGTATTTTTTTATTGTCCTGGTGGTTGGATGTCCAAGATCAAGTATTCAACAGGGTTGGTTTCTTCTGAGGCCTCTCTCCTAGGCTTGTAGATGGACATCTTCTCCCTGTGTCTTTACATGGCCTTCCTTCTGTCTATGTCTGTGTCCTTATAAGGGCATTAGTCATATTGTATTAGTGCCCCTCTTAATGACTTCATTTTGAATTAATTATCTCTTTAAAAACTCAGTCTTAAATACAGACACATTCTGAGATACTGAGGATTAGAACTTAAATATCTACATTTTGGGGGGAACAGAGTTTAGCTCATAACAACTAATTACTCTCTTAAATCAATGAAAATTTACTATATGTTAAGAATGATTAACAGCCACAGATCAACTTAACGTTTACTTCACAGGTTTATGACTTTATATTTCTGATTAATCATATATTTTGGAATATGACTCAGGAATATATTGCCCTATTCTTACTTACCTACTCACACAGACATCACAATAAAAATAAAACTTAACTGGACAGTATGCTGCTTGTGTAAATTATGTATATATGTCCTTGTCAAACCCTCTTCAAACTGGTACAATTATTTTCTTCCTGCTTTATCTGTTAATGAGCTTTAAAAATATTTGTTATGCACTAAAGATTAATTCCTCCCCCCCAATTGTCTTTTCACAATACTTAGTGCTTTGTTGAGCAAGGTAGAATTGTTAAAGTAATCGGAAGTGAGTTTAGACTTTGAATGGGTGCATCTTAGAAGTAGATGGTGCAAGGTTGCGATGCTTGTTTAAAGTGAAGTACAAGTAAGCATCACATTCACACAGGCTTTCTTCCAAAAGGTATTCTCCAAAGAATGATCAAGAAAATGGAGGCTAAGCAGGGAGCTGAAATCTCACAGGGTGTAAGTGCAGAGATTGGAGTTATGAGCTAATAAGAAAGCTAAAATTTTAGGTGATGGAATTTGAGAAGGGAAGTATATGTGCAAAAGGAGTCCCAAAAACATGGGCAGGAATTTTTCTTAGGCATTGCCCAAGTCCCAAGTTGCAAAAATGTGAAAAACTCAGCAGAAAATAATTGTTGGGGGATGAAGACCTGAAAAGAGATGAGCAGAGATGAACGGATATTTCAGAAATAGCAAAGTGTTCATGGAATGTTGGAATTATGATCCAGCTAGTATGGAGAGGTCTTCATAAAGACCTTGATCTAAGCACAAAAATCATGCTTAAGCAGCAACAGTAAAATTGAAATATACCAGTCTTAACAAATCTAAAGCCACCCCCCCAAAAGAAACAAGGTGATCTTCAACAGATTTAATTGCCTTCAGGAAGAAAAACACAAAGCCTTGATAATCTTTGTATGATGATAACATAATCTATAGCCTCTACAATGTATCATTCAAAATGAGCAAAAGCAGAAAAAAATTATCAATAATCAAGATATAAAAGAGGCAACAGAACTGGTCCCAGAGATAGCACAGATATTGAATCTATGAAGACTTCAAAATAACTAGAATTTATGTCAGAGAAAATGGGAACATTTTGGTACATTTGCTTCATATCTTCATTATCTGCTTAGCATATCACTTTGTAAAATATCAGAAGATCTTCAGTGCTGAAAGGGCCATGTCATAAACAAAGGTTTTTATAAACAGTGTGACTACTAGTCAGCACCAAGAACAGACCAAAATAATTTATAATTATGGTTCTTTTCCTCAAAGAAAAAAAGTAGGTAGATCCAACTGATGAAGAAATGTACAGTTTTACTTCTGTGAACATCTCTATCCTACATATTATCAATCCTGCTTTTCTCATTTGCTATTTGGGATGGGGTTGGAGATTCCATTTTTGACAATAAGTCTAAATTCCTTAGCCACCATCTCATTTCCAGCCTTATCTCTCACTGCTAAGCTAAATGATACATTATCTCAATTAAACTTGTTATGTTTCCCCACTCTTGCTCTGTGTACCTTTCATCCTGGATCTCGCAGGCCCTGTTCCAAATACACAAGAATTGTAGCAATACACACAAGAGCCCTACCCAGTCCCCACATAGTCAGGAAGGGTCAGGGAAGAAAAGACCCTTCTCAACTTTACCAGTTTCCCCAGGAGATCAGAGGTCAGCAATCATCATTAACCCAATAAAAGAAGGATGAAGATGTTCATTTACAGGGAGTAAACTTTACTAGAATCCCACATGCTAAAATAAGTGATTTATTAAGTGCTACCTTTTGTCTCCAAAAAAATTATAGCTGTCTTGGATGTCCAAATAATTCTTAATGGTTAAATACCTACAGTATAAAGCTGTCTATCCATCTATTCATCTATTTGTTGAACAAATATTTTAGGCACCACTTGAGGTCTTAACGATACAATAATGAACAAGAGAGATAAAGTGTTGGTCCTCCAGGAACTTACCTTTTAGTGGAGGAGATATACACTAAACAAATAGGTGTAGGATATAATAAAGCAGGGTATGTGGATGGAGAACCTTTTATTTCTTTAGGAGGATCAAAGTGGGCCTCTCTGAGGGGCAACATTCAAAATAAGGCTAAAATGAAAAGACGTTTTCACTTTGCGGTATCGCAGTTATTGGGTCAAGGAATCACTCCCTACTGCACATATTCTTTTAAAGTCATTCAATTAAAAATAACTCAGAGAAGCAGTTCTCAGATAGTTTTCTCTTATATAATATACTGTTTTCTTAGATTCTTAGTGCTGCTCATTTTAATGAGCTATATGAATCCAGAAAAAAATAAGACTCATTTCAGCTCTAAAGACACATATAGGCTCAAAGTGAAGGGATGGAAGCAGACAATCTGTGCAAGTAGAAACCAAAAAAAAGTGGAGATAGCAATACTTATATCAGACAAAATAGACTTCAAACCAAAGAGACAAAGAAGGTCATTATATAATGATAAAAGGATCAATGCATCAAGAAAATATAACAATCACAAATATATATGCACCTAACATCAGAGCACCAAAATACATTAAGCAAATACAGACAGATCTAAAGAGTGAGATAGACGACAGTACAGTAATAGTAGGGACTTCAATACTTCACTGTCAGCAAGAAGTAGGTCATCCAGACAGAAAATCAACAGGGAAACACTGGAACTGAACCACATTTTAGAACAAATGGACTTAACAGAAAACCATAGAACAGTCTATTGAACAGTAGAATACACATTGTTCTTGAGTGCATAAGGAACAATCTCTAGGATAGATTATATGCTAGGACACCATATGAACCTTAGCAAATTTAAGATTGAAATCATACCAACTATCTTTTCTGACCACAATGGTATAAAACTAGAAATCAGCAACAAGAGGAAAGCTAGAAGCTCTACAAATATGTGGAAACTAAATAGTGTCCTTCTGAACAACCAATGAGTCAAAGATGAAATCAAAAAGGCAATAAAAAATTCTCAGATCAAGTGAAAATGGAAATACAATATATTAAAACTTCTGGGATGCAGCAAAAGCAGTTCTGAAAGGAAAGCTTATAGTGATAAATGCACATATTATGAAATTAGAAAGACCTCAAATAAACAACCTAACTTTACACCTCAGGGAACTGGAGAAAGAACAAATTAAGCCCACAATTAACAGAAGAAAAGGAAATAATAAAGATCAGAGCAGAAAAACAATAGAAAAGATCAATGAAATTACACTCGTCCTTCAAAATGAAAAAAAGGACAACCTTTAGCTAGACTAAAAAAAAAGAAGACAAAATTAAAAATGAAAGAAAGGGGGACATTACAACTGATACTACAGAAATACATAGGATCATAAGAGGCTACTATGAACAATTACATGCCAATAAATTAGATAACCTAGAAGAAATGGGTACATTCTAGAAACACACAACCTATTAAGACTGATACAGGAAGAAATAGAAAATCGGAATAGACCAAAATGAGTAAAGAGATTGAATCAGTACTAAAACCCCCCACCCACAACACAGAAAACCCCAGGACCAGACGTTTTGCTGGTGAATTCTACCAAACATTTAAATAATAATTAATACCAATATTTCTCAAACTCTTCCAAAAAGTTGAGGAGGAGGAACACTTCCAAACTCATTATATGAAGCCAACACTACCCTGATACCAAAGCCATATAAGGACACCAAGAGAAAAGAAAAGTAGCCACCAATATCCCTGATGAATATAGATACAAAAATTCTCAACAAAATATTAGCAAACCAAGTTCAAGAACACATTAAAAGGATAAGATAACACAACTAAGTGGGATTTATCCCTGGAATGCAAGGATGGTTCAACATATGCAAATCAGTAAATGTAATACATCAAAGCAATAAAATGAAAGATAAAAATCATATAATTATCTCAAGACTTGCAGGAAAAAAAAACACTTGACAAAATACAATGTCCTTTCATCATAAAAACCCTCGACAGAATGTGTATGGAAGGAACTTACTTCAACATAATATTAAAGGCCATATATGACAAACCCACACTTAACATTATACTCAGTGGAAAAAATTGAGAGCTTTTTCTCTAAGATCAGAAACCAGACAAGGAAGGCCACTCTCACCACTTTTATTCAATATGGTACTGGGAGCCCCAGCTAGAGCAATCAGGCAAGACAAAGAAAAGGCATCCAAATCAGAAAGCAAGAAATAAAACTGTTGCAATTTGAAAATTATATGATTTTGTATATAGAAAATTCCAAAGACTTAACCAAAAAACTGTTGGAACCAATCAATGATTTCAGTAAAGTTGTAGGATACAAAATCAGCATAGATAAATCTGTTTTATTTCTGTACACTAATGATGAAACTTCTGAAAAAGAAATAAAGGAAACTATCCTATTCATGATAGTATCAAAAACAGTAAAATACTTACAAATAACTTTAACCAAGAAAGCGAAAGTTCTGTACCATCAAAACTACAAGATTTTGCTGAAAGAAACTGAAGATGACATAAATAAATGGAAAGACATCCCATATTTATTTGTTAAATGTCCAGACTACCCAAAGCCATCAATGTAATCTCCATCAAAATACCAATGGCACTCTTCAGTGAAACAGAAAAAACAATACTAAATTTTATATGGAACCACAAATGGCTCCTCAATAGCCAAAATAATCCTGAGGAAAAAGAACAAAACCAGAGGTATCACACTATGAATGAAGAGTTTATGCAAGTTGAAAAGAATATTTAAGCATTACATGCTCACTGTAGGAGCCCGTTTCCAGACATTTTCCAGGGACTCTTGGGTCAACTAGTTAAAATGCAGCTAGACAGGTAAAAGCCTTTAGAAAGGAAATAGCTTCTTTTATGCCTAAGGTTTGTAGAGTTTATTCACTATATGGGTCACTGAGTTTTAAGTTCACAAATAAGCAGAGATTTTAACCACGTATTTAAAATTTGTGTTCTATTCACCATGTGAGAGACACAAGCTATCAAATCACTATCAAGGCATCCTGTTCTCCTCCAGGAGAAATTCAAACCAAAGCTCTCTTAGTAAAGTGAAAAACCTCATCTTGTGTGCAATAACCACCGTCCCCTCTGTGGGCATCCTCCAAGTGCTGATGCCCTTGAGCGCCCCAACAACAGTCTCCGGATTAGAGAGAAGCCGTGATTGGGAGGCCCGCTGACTCACACAAGCTGCGCCCTATGATAAAGGAAGACATTGGAGGTGAAAGAAGTCTCAAGCACTTGTCTTCCATCTCTCCCTCACCCACTGCAGGTTCAGAGCTGGACGGGAAATTCAGCTGACTGGGGTGAGCTGAGGTTTCCAGTCATTATACTACTCAAAAGATCATCACTGATGGGGGCCATTGGTAACTGTGGGCAGCAATTTCAGTAAAACCCTGGATGTTTCTTACCAAAGTGCCATGGTCATTGTTGGTGGCTTCTTTTCTGAAGAGCTCTCCCACCCTCCGAGCCTTGTTTCTTTTCTTGATGCTCAGCCCAGTCATGCAGCCTTCTTGCTGCCTAAATCAGCCCGTAGTTCAGGCATGTCCTCACTACTTAGATTCAAAGACAGCTCAGCTCTCATAGACGTGGAACTGCTTTTTGATTAAAACAGGGATTTTTTTTTTTTTTTTTTTTTTTTTTTTTTTTTTTTTTTTTTTTTTTATCCTTAGAGGGCACATCAGAATCACCTAGGAACTTTAACAGTCCTGATGCCAGACCACAGCCTCCTGATTCTGATGCTGTGGGTCTGGGGTAGAGTCCTGGCCTTGGTAGTTCATAACAGCTCCCCAACTGATGCTAAGGACAGCCATCTGAGGCTGGGAACACTGGTTAAAACAGCTCCAAAGATGTTAATAGATGCTATGGGGGTCGGGGGAGAAGGAGTGATATATTTGTAAAAGTTAAACTTGTTACCCAAATAACCTCTAATTAGGAGAACCTTTGGGTGGACAGTTTTGATTGAGAACCATCGAAACATCAGACCTCAAGGAATTAAAAGATGGGGAAGAAGGAATCTGTATTACAAACTGCATCATTTTCCCCACCCCTTTGTTCTAGGGAACAAGCCCTTTTGGGAGGTGGGGGAAGGGGAGCTCTGGATGTTCCCCACCAGACAATTTTGGGCCAAGCGTGGATCTCTCTGTCTCCTCATCCTTCCCTTGGAGAAATTTGCTGAAGCTCAAGTAGTAAAGAATGTCCTGATCTTTCCTTAAGAGAGTCTTGAAGAGTGCTCAACCAGTCCTTTTTTTGGATTTAAATTGGTGCAATTCAACCTTCATAAGAAAGTGCCCGATGGAGGAGATTCAGAAGTGGCTTCTCAGGTAAGAACCTAGTTCTCACAGGGAAATTCCCACTAAACTACTCCAGGAAACTTCCTTTGCATCCTCTCCCATCACATCCCTTTAACCCCATATCTACACAGTGGCCTCCCCTCCAATCTGATAGTCTCACCAATTTCATGTGTTTGGATAATCAGTCTCTCTTGGTCTACTGTCTCTCCCAAGGGAGGGAGAAACTCTGCATTTGGGGAAGGAGAGAAAAAGTGTGTCTGGCCTGAAGGTGATGATCAAAAAGGAATTTCCCACTGAGGTAGCTTATCTCAGTGGTTCTCACCATGTGATTCCTGACTGGCACCATGTGCTCCCCGAGGAAGCTTGCTAGAAATGCACATCCTCAGACCTCACTCTAGATTTACAGCATCAGAAACTCAGGGATGGAGCCCAGCAATCTGAGTTTTAACAAACCCTCCAGAAGATTCTGGTGCAAGGTGAGCTTTGAGAACCACTGGCTGTCTCATGTTTTCTCTAGGCTTCTCCTTTCCAACCTTTGTTTGCTTTGTTTAAAAAAAAAAAAAAGGAGGAGGAAGGGAATGAAAGGATGGAGAAAGGTCTGAAGGAAGGAGGGAGTGGAACTTCTTGTTACTTTTATTTTTGTCTGGAACCTGGAGGGTAAGGGGAGAGGCAATCAACCAACCACCCAACCAACCAACTTGCTGCAAATAGAAAACAAGAATTTTGCCCTTAGGAAGGAGACGCAATGGCTTATTCAAGACACTTACATTCAGTTTAAAGTTCTCTTTGAGTCTCCGTAGCTGCAGCTGAGAAGATGCAGATGTTTTCATTTAAGAAAGTTGGCCGAGTTGATCCTTAATTCAACTCTAATTCAATTTATCTATGAGTTTTTGGAATTAATAAAAAGCAACAGGGAGTAAGAATCATTAGGAATATAGGAAGGAGTGCTGCATTATGTTGGGAAATATGCATATATTTAAAGACAACTTCTCAGATAAAAGGATTGAGCCCACATCATGGTTTTATTTCAAACATGCTGCTTAATGAGAGGTTGCTGAGTAAGCCAAACTTAAGGCTGCCCCCTGCTGGTAAAAACGTTTTGTAGCAAAAAAGAGACCATGCAGCAAAGGACTGTCTGGGTAGAGATTATTAGGCTAGTCACAAAATGAATTAAAGATGTGGGCAAGTTCAGCTGTCAGAGTGGGTAACCCTACATTCCCGGAAAGGGTCTTCAACTATTATGAAAGTCTATTAGAAAACTGCTCAAGAGTTTTATCAATAATTCTAATTATTTTTCAGGAGTGATTGTGACTTGCATCTTGCAAAAGAGTTCTGTCTTACAGCATGTTTAGGAAAAATTTTCATCATTGCTAATTTCATCTCTTCTCACTAAGTTTCTTTTTTCTTTTTTCACTTTTAGTAAGTAATTTAAACTTCCTGAATCTCAATTGATTCTTCTATAAAGTGGGGAAAATAATTTCCTACTCAAATGAAAGAATAAGGCTAGAAAAAAATAGTTATCTCTTTAGAATCCCCCAAGGTCCCTGAAAAGGGAAAGACAACATGAGATGTAGTTTCTGTCCTGGGATTCCAATACCAACCACAATACCAAGCCCGTGGTGGATTTATTTATTCTATGTCATTTATTAATCAAACACACAGTTCCTGCTGCGTATTAGGCATACCCGATGCATTCACAAATATTAACTCAATTCACATGAGTATTCTGTGAAGAAGGTACAATTATCATCCCCATTTTACAGATGATAGCACAGAGACACTGAGAGGTGAATAACCAGCCCAGGCTCACCAGCTGAGAAGTGGCAGAGCCTGGATTTGAACTCAGGAAAGCTGCCTCCAGAGACTGTCAATAAACTGCTCACTAACTGATATCCTGTCATTCTGCTTGATTCTCCAACAATCAGATTGGCCTTGTCAGGGATCAAATGGCATTAGATGACCTTAAAGAAGTTGAACTTCAAAGAGCCCCAGTGGGAGGGAATGAAATACCTAGTTCAGGTCATTAAAGCCTAGGTTATTTTTTTGTATTGTATTTTATTGTCTACTGGCTCCTGTGTTGCTGGTCTGTTTATATGGCAGCATCAGTCCCTAGATTAAATCTTCTACACCAGATCTGAGTGTAGGCCCTGTGAGTCACCATTGTTATTCCAGAAGATGGTATAGAGAGTGACCCAGAAGCACCTCTTTGACAAGTGAGGGTTTCGTGCTGATCACCTAGCAGGTTCTCTACATTATTCTCAAGAAAAAATATAACATCACGGGATAGAAGAGATTATTGCCTTGTTTTTTTGGAGCCCCTTCTTGAGGCTTAAAAAAATCCCTTTCTTAGATATTATGAGAATGTATGGATCCATGCTGGAGACAGGAAACCTGAGATCTCTGAAGACTTTGAAGGCTAAAAAAGAATAATGATCAGGTATAATAGTGACAACAGCTAAGGATAAGACTGCTGCCAAAAATTCATTTCTTAGAGTTTGAGAGGTCCCAAAGTGGCCTCCTGCCCTTAGAGCAGGGCTCAACTGGAAAAAGCCTTATTCTCGGGCAGCTAGACACTGCATGATTCTGATCGTATCACGTCCACAATTCAGAACCGTCCTCAGGCTTCAGTCTTGACTGGGGGTCTCTGGATACTGTGCACCTTTTCTCAGTGTGTCTCATATGTCAAGTGCTCTGCTAATGCAATGTCTTATTGGCAGGTCTTGCTCTTCTATGGCATACATATTATTCCTATTTTAAAGATGAAGGTCCTGAATTTTAAATATTTGCTCCAGCTATACAGGAAGTTGGGAAAATGGGACTCATTCCCCCATCTCTCTGACTCCAATCTACTGGTGGGTTTCTGCTCTTTTAACTTCATGTATCTCTGAAACTTGACCTCTGACATTTGGGGTATTTTGTTGCTTTTATATAAGGTCAGTGTTGTGCGCAGATGTGTGTGTGCGCGCATTTGTTTATGTGTCTCTTCTCTCTTCCATGGCCATCTTGTGAGACTAAGAGACATCAGTCCGGTTGAGAACAGAACTTGTCCCCACTGTGACTCATGAGAAACTTCATAAGTTTTCAACGACCCTCTGATCACCAGAAGGCCACCACTGCTGGTCTTTTCCTCTAAGAAAACGTTCCATAAGCTTTCCTGTGATGCAACTTACAACACAGTATTCACAGCCGCGTCAGAAAGACAAAACCACAGCTCAACACCTCTGTTACAGGAATAGAAAGGAAGATGTAAAGCAGAGCACCAGTGTAAATATGAAATAGTACTCTAAAAGCAATGATTTTGAACCACATAATAGTTTAGAGCTACAGGAGTTTTTAATTACCTTGCTTTAAGAACATTAAATAACATTTTGTTTTTCTGCTCATTATTTCTATAAAAGAAATAAGATAATGGGGAAATGCTTTAAGTTTTTACTTAAAAGTACATCACCTTTAATATCATAACCATGTGGTTTTTCCTATTTTCCATTATGTGGAGAAAATAAACATTTGATTCACATGAATAACTTCAAGTTTACAAGGCTGCTTATATTGCTGAATATATTTAAATATATATTCAAATATATTTATATATTTAATACATATAAATTAAAAATGTCAACATGTATATTTAAAAGTTAATATTTAAATATATATTAAATATAAATATTAAATAAAATATATTAAAAATTAAAATAAATATATTAAATACATATTACTATATTAAATATAAATATTAAATACACAGCCTGACATCTTTGAATCTGAGGTATTGACCTTGGGAAACGGTTAAGCCCATTTTTTTATTCTGATTGGAAGCACTGAGATGAAGAACTGCAATTGCCTCTAAACCTATCTTCTATTTCAGTAAAGACTTAATTGTTCTTTGAAGAATTTCTCACTCTAAAAGTCGTGGCAATTTATATTCCTAGGAAATATACTTATCTTGCTTAGAAAAGGGAAGAAACATGGAACTGCCTTTCTTTTAAAACCATAATTACAGTCATATATTGACAGCACATGTGAACAATTTAAACATAAAATTATGGTGGAAAAAACCTGGAACAAAGAGAGAATGCATGCATAGATAATAATCCTCCGCCCAGCAAAGTGAGTTCTGTTTCTTTGTGTTCATTTATTCAGGTGTGTGAAATGTCAAGAGCAGCAACTGGGACTTCATCTTTTTGGTTCGTTGTCTTTTTCACCACTTATATTTCCTTAGAGTGTTAAAGACTGTATATTTTATGCTTTGGGTACTATATATTTTTTACATGAAAGTTAATTGTTTAATTTTGTACTTATTCTAATTTTATAACTTGATATAAAGTTTTCATGACTTGTCAGAAAATAGAGAATAGTTAATCTCATGACACATTTTATAATAAAACTGAAAAGTTTCTGCACAGCAAAGGAAACCATTAACAAATTGAAAAGAGAACCTGTTACCGAACCTGAAGTGAGTTCACTCACCTGTTGCACAGCAAGCCAATCTTTGACACCAGGTGTGGTGGAAGAAAGTAGGAATTTTATTTTTGCAGAGTGCTGAGCAAGGAGAGAGGGGAGGTAACGCTCAAATCCCAAACTCCCCGAAAAGCTAAAAGGAAGGGTTTTTATTTGGGGTTTTAGGTAGGGGAGGGGGAGCATATGGCCTTGCTAGTTGGAGCTTTCCCACCAGCCTGTCTTTGGCCTTGAGACACTTGCAGAGAGGAGGAAGCCTGTGACCTTGCTGGTCAGCAGCTTTCCCACCAGTCTGTATCTCTTTGTGGGGAGGAGATAATCCAGGTGCTTGTCCTTGACAGTGTCTGTCTCCATGGAGGATAGTGGATTCTGGAGCCAGGAAGCCAGAGAGTAAGCAGGGAATGAGTGTTTTGGTTTTAACCCCATATATGCTTGGTTTAATGTGGGGAAACTGACATCAGAGTCAATACCAAACTGACCAAATGGGGGAAAATATTTGCAAATCATATATCTGATAAGGGGTTAATATCCCAAATATATAAAGAACTCATACAATAGTAAAAATAAAAAAAAAACCCAAAGTGATCTGATTAAACAATGGGCAGAGGATCTGAATGGACATGTTTCCAAAGATGTACAGACGGCCAACAGGTACATGAAAAGGTGCTCAACATCACTGATTATCAGGGAAATACAAATCAAAACCGCAATGAGATAATACCTCACACCTGTTAGAATGGATATTATCAAAAAGACAAGAACTAACAAGTGTTGGAGATGATGTCAAGAGAAGGGAAAACTTGTGCACTGTTGGCAGGAATGCAAATTGGTAAAGCAGATATGAAAAACAGCATGGAGGTTCCTCAAAAAATAAAAATACAACTACCATATGATCCAGCAATTCCACTTCTAGGTATTTATCTGGAGGAAACAAAAACACTAACAAAAAAAGGTATCTGCTCCCCTATGATCACATATTAATTATTTACAATAGCCTAGACATAGAAACAACCTAGTGTCCATGAATGGATGAATGGATACAGAAAATGTGATGCACACACACACACCCCCCACAATGGAATATTATTCAGGCATAAAGAAGAAGGAAATCTTGCCATTTGTGACAACATGGATGCACCTTGAGGGCATTAGGCTAAGTGAAATCAGCCAAATACTATATGATCTCACTTATATATGGAATCTAAAAAAAAGAAAAGCTCATAGATGCAGGCAACAAATTGGTGGTTGCCAGAGGCAGGGGTAGGGGGTGGGCAAAATGGGTGAAGGGGGTCAAAAAGTACAAACTGACAGTTATAAAATAAATAAGTCATAGAGATGTATGTACAGCATATTGACTGTAGTTAATAATACTATATTGCATATTTAAAAGTTGCCAAGATTAGATCTTAAAAATTCTCAACAAAAGCAAAGAATTTTGTGACTATGTATGGTGACAGATGTTGACTAGACTTAGGTGATGATCATTTTGCAATATATGCAAATAATAAATCATTGAAAAAGAGCAGCCCTTGCTTGTTTCACCCTCATTAGTATCATGAAGACAGTTGTTCAATCTGGTTTCATAAATCCAGAGGATCTTTTATCACTGTGAAAGAGAAATGATGTTGACTATATCCTAGTTATCTCATGCTGCTTGGTGTTACCCCAAACCGTCTTCAGATAAGTTGATTCAATTACAAAAATATTGCTGGGAAAATCTTCAAGAACTTCAACAGGATAAAATCTTGCCTAATTAGATTTTATCATAACCCCAAAATAAATGTAATGTTTCAGCAATGCTCAAAATCCTTACCTCTAGAACCATTTAAATATTTACTAATGGATTCCTTTTGACCAAATCCTAAAACTTTAACATAATTTAGGATTTTTGATATAGCTTCTTGTTGGACTAAAGCTTTCCCTAATTTTTTTCCTTTACTACTCAATTACTGGACCAAGTAATCTAGAGTTTCTTTAAACTCTTATTTCATTGACCTCACAACTGGGGAGGTAGATTCATAGAACTCTGTAATATGTTCTACATTGAAATTTCAGGTCTACTTTGGAATTTCTCTCTTATGGTACTAATTTTACTGTACTATTTCCAGCTACCACAAGGTGAGAAGAAGTCACAGATGACTAAATACATAAGCCAGAGAAAGGCATTGATGTCATTTGCTTATATTTAAATTTTCTCCGTATGTTAATATTCCTGGCCTTAAAAAATAAAGACAATTCAATATTTCTTAAAAGAAAGATTAAGGATGCTGATAATTTAGCTTCTCATCTTCTTACATGGTCTGTAAAGTTTAGAAGATATGCTTTTCCATGGAAATTTGATTTATTTTGAGAGTTAGAATTTGGGCAATTACCATTTTTATATCAACTTCTATTTGGGAATTTTTTTTTAAGTTTTTGCATTAGCAAATCACATATTTTACAAGGAAATCCCTGATCAAACAACATTCTCTGTACCCTTCAAGTGGACCTCTTCTTCTGCAGTGCTCGATACAAGGCGCCCTTCACCTGAGCATTCCTCAGGCTGTAGATGAGGGGGTTCAGCATGGGGTTAAACAGACTGTGAAATAGGGACAGTATTTTCTCCTGCTCTTCTCGTTGATTGGATTCTGGGACCATATAAACCACCATGGCGATGCCAAAGAAGAGTCCAACCACACAGAGGTGGGAGAGGCAGGTGGAGAAGGCCTTTGTGCGGCCTTCCTTTGACTGGATCTTTAGGACAGCCCAGAGGATGCGCATGTAGGAGACTAGCATTGAGCAGAGAGGCCCCACTAAGATGAACACACAGTTAGCAAAGATAACCACTTGGTTGATCCAGGTGTCAACACAGGCCAGCTTGAGGACAGACAGAATTTCACAGAAGAGGTGGTTCACTTTCCGGGGTCCACAGAAGGGCAACCTTAGGAGGAGAATTGCATGTACCAGAGCCAGAATAAATCCACATGACCAGGAAGAGACAGCCAGGACCATGCACACTCTCCAGTTCATGATGACAGTGTATTGGAGGGGGTGGCAGATCGCCACAAACCTATCACAGGACATCACCACCAAAATCAGGCATTCTGTAGCAGCAAAACCCCAATACAAAAATGTCTGCATAATGCAGGGAACAAAAGATATGGTTCTATTCTGGTTCACTAAGTTTGCCAACATCTTGGGCACGTTACTGGAAGCATAGGACATGTCAATGATGGCCAGGTGTGAGAGGAAGAAGTACATGGGGGTGTGTAGACTCGAGTCCAGACAGATGAGTCCCAAGATCACGCCATTTGCCAAGAGACTGAAGATGTAGAAGAGGGAGAAGACCCAGAGGAGGAGCACTTCCACGTCTGCACTGAGCTCGAATCCCACCAAGACGAACTCTGTGACCCATGACTGGTTGCTTCCCATTCCCTAATGACAGTTTGTCAAGCACTGAAATGTGATAAAAGGTCAGAGCTGGGGAATCAACATAAATTGGAGTTATCTCACAATGAGCTCAGAGGAAGGTTGTATCCTTGTCCCTACTTGTAAACTTGTCCTTTACTCCCCAAAATTGGTTACCAACATCCTTTAAGTTTTAATATGAAATAATTTTAAACTTACAGAAAAGGGTCAAGAATTATGCAAAGAGCTCCCATATACTTTCACCGCGATTGAACAAATTTTAATATTTCTTTCATATCTGTCTTATCATTCCCTTTTTTCTATACATACGTAATTTTTCCAGAACCATTTGAGATTAAAGTGTAGACATGATGCCCATTTACCCCCAAATTCCTCATTTTTTCACCAAGAACAAAGTCATTCACTAACCTAGCCACAATATTATTATGAAAATCAGGCAATATAGTCCTGATAATTCTTTAATGTACCGTATTCTTTCTCCTATCCCCCCCGATCCAGAACCCAATGCAAGAAAACATATGATATTTAAAGTCACTTATCTTCAGTCTCCTTTCATCTGGAACAGTTACTCAACATTTCTTTGCCTTTTATGACACTGATTTTTTGAAGAGTATAGAGCAGTTCTGTAGTGGAATGTTCTTCAAATTGGGATTTTAAAAAGTTCCTCATTTTTCATTCGTATTATTCACTTTATGCAGGAAAAACAAGTATCCTCCTCAGTGTATTCCATGAGCTGGGGCATAATGTTCATTTGTCCCATTATTGGTGACACTAACGTGGAACATTTGTTGAAGATAGTGCCTCCAAGTTTCTCCATTATAAAATCATTATTCTTTTCCTAATGTTATTTCTGGAGCACCCATTAAAATTAATATATAAATATTCTGTTCCTCATAAAGCTTTTGGCCACTAATTTCAGCATCCATTGATTATCTTGCTTCACTCAATTACTGGTAATTGTTATTGCACAATGTGGTTCTAACTCCTTCATTGCTTTTATATCTATTCAGTGTCAATTTCAGTATGAGGAAAGGCTCTATCTACCAATCATCTATTTATCTCTATGTAGCTGTGTCTATCATCTTCCTCTCATTTATCAATATTGACTCATGAATTTTTTTTGTCAAGAGATTACAATTATTTATCATCATTACATGCTTAATTGTCCTCTTTATCAATCCTCCAAGCTTACTCCTTTGTCCTGTTATACATGTTCCCATAATTTTTGAGTACTTCCTTACTTCTGATATAATAAGATGTTTCAAGCTCTTCTTGTACATTGTCCACTTCAGTTATGGACACAGCCATTTCTAGAAAAAGTCTGATTACTTTTTTTTTAAAGATTGTCACCTGAGCTAACATCTGTTGCCGATCCTTTTTGTTTTTTTTCCTTCTTCTCCCCAAAGCCCCCCAGTACATAGTTGTATATTCTAGTTATAAGTGCCTCTGGTTGTGCTATGTAGGAAGTCTCCTCAGCATGGCCTAGTGAGCCATGCCATGTCTTTGCCTGGGATCCGAACCAACAAAACCCTGGGCTGCCGAAGTGGAGCGCGCGAACTTAACCACTCGGCCATGGGGCAGCTGAAGTCTGATTACTTTTAATGAAGAATCACATAAACTGATATCTGAATTTTACTAGTTTATATTTTTATCATGATTTTTGCCAAATTTCTAATGTCGTCTTTGAAAGGAAGAGCATCTAATTTGGGAAGGTGTACACGTTGTTATAGGAAAAAATAAATTTGTGTAATTACTTCTGAAAATCTAATGTATCTTAACTGACTTCCTGTATGGAGTCAAATCTATTTCACTAAATCAACATGAGCATTGAAGAAAGAGGTCTTGATATTATTCAGTAGTTTCTTTTCAGGCACAATGTATTTTTGTAACTAGCACCTTATTATCAAGTTTATATTATTTTCTTGCTTTTATTCCTGTTTAGAAAATTACAGACTCTTGAACCTTTTAAATTTAGAGATTCAAGTTTTAAGAGTGTAGTTCATTGTGTGAATAATGTGGTACCTACCTTGAATGAGCTTCTGACATCAAGTTTCAAAATCTTCTTAGAAAAACATTATGAAACTCTATTTAAAAACCTAAAGATGCCCTGAAACATACAATCACAGATGATTATTGTTAATAATTTGTATGTATAGTAATACCTTTTTACTGTAAATCTATTTTCATGCATATCATGAATTAAAAAAGTATATCAAACAGTGTTCCCTGTTTACCTATTTATTTCATTTAGAAACATATTAGGAATAATTTTCCATGTCAAAATATTTCTCTGCAACATACTTTGAACAGCTTCATACTATTTCTTTGAATACAAATATTTTAATTTACTTATTATGTTATTAGGTTTGTACAATATAATGCTTCAGTGATTAAATTTTATACTTATATATTCTTTCATGAATCCTCATAATAAATTCTGAGATTTGAAAGTGCCTGGTCAAATCGATCACACAATTTATGTCTCTATGTTTATGTACATTTCTATCTCTAATCATCTAAAAATCAAACAAGCATAAAACCCAGATGTATGAAGACTTATCTCTGTGAGGACCTCCCAGTGGGAACGAGTGTGTAACTTAGTCTCAACTCTATAAGCCCAAGTTCCCCTTTCCTATGAGGTTGTCCCACTTTTATGGCTGCTCCTCTCATGCCGCTTCCCAAAGGGGCCTTGAGCATCTTTTAGCACTTTGGTGAAAGCCTGCTGAATATCAGCCTCTTTTGGTTCATTCTTATCTCAGCTTGATATTAGATACTGAGAAAGAAGAAAAATATTAAATTGAAATTAATATCTCACAAATCTTAAGCACAACTAGACATATAATGTGTGGAGCTACTTGGTTTATGGCTGAAATTCTTTCTTATTCTTATTATCTTATTCCACCTCCTACCTGAGGTATCTTGCTTCTAATTCAAGGAATTGACACAATGTAATGTGACATTTGTTGGTGTTTCTTCCTCCCCAGCTTCCATAAGCTTCCGTGAGAAAGAAACCATCCTGACACCACTACTCAGGAGTCCTCTCTAGACATTTCCTGCCTCTGTTATTAAGAACAAGAGATGCAGATTTCTCATGTAGTATCTAACCTGGGGTTTTCTTCTCAGTTCCAGTTTCTGGCCTGAGAGGAACTCCTGTTTCCTAGATGAATGAGATTTGTAATTACTTGACTCTTCGCTATTCGAAAGGGGAAGGTTCTTACCTACATAGGAATTACAAGTTAAACAATATTTTAATCAATACCATATCACTTAAAAATGTTGCATAAATATAAAGCCATTTTATCACTCATGGCTCACAGTAAGGTCAATAGAGCAGACAATGCATTCCCAGGTAGTTATGAGTTAAATCTCTTAAGATGATGGATATAATTTTTGGTCACACACTTTTTTAATGCTTATGAGTATGGGATGAATTTGGTAATTTAAAAAATGCTGAGAATTTGGATGTATCCCTCTAGAGGATATCAAGCTTAGAAAATTGTAAATTCTCTGGCTGGTCCATATGGAGTTGCAAAATGCATACAGGTCGTTCAAAAATACCAGCGTGGTTACAAACTGTGCTGCCACTACCTTCATTGTGTAATCCTGAAGGGGTGTTGCAGTGGAGTCACAGCCCTCCTCATCTGAACCATTTTATTGCAGTTTACAGCCAGTTCCTATACATTAAAGGTGGCAGCCTACTTGACCTTCTCTTGGCCCATTAAGAGCCTAGTTGTCAGACAGCCTATAAAGAGGGTCTTTTCTACTCTTGGGAATTAGAGTAGATTCCTATGAGGAGGCTCTTCAGGCACCCAGTAAATGCATAGACTTGGTCAATAATCACAGTTAAAAGAATTACATCCTCACTATGAAGATCTGGGTAATCTTCAAGATAAAATCCAAGATAAAAAGAGGTTTATACAAAATGTCATTTATTTGACCTGAGATGACCTTTCACCAAAGAATAAGTGCTGTGGGTGAGAAATATATACTGTCTTTATATTCATAATAACTAGTACAGTTCTAGATGAAATAGGCACTCAGGGAATATTTGTTAAATGGATGATTGTTCAAAATATGTACGTACTAAGCATCTTCTCTTTGCCAGTTTCCATTGACTAGCATGTGGTTTCTACTTCATTAGAAAACTTCACAGTTAGAGCTTGATCACTGGAAAACGAAATACAGATAAAATCATAGATTCTTTCATTTCCATAAATATGATTGAAATTGAGAGGGTTCTATGTAAATGCACATTAAATTTATGACATTGATTTTTTGCTACAATTAAAGAACTGTCCTACATTATGTACAGTGGGAGATAGTAACATTGATATTGCACAATTCTACTTAGACACAGTGGGACACAATAAGCAATTTCTGAAACACATTTAATCTCCAAACATAAAATATAATAATATTGTTGAAGGTAACTCAATCTATTATTAACCAATAGGAACATTTGTTTATTAACATTTTAGTCTACTTTTGTATCTGATTTAATAAATCTTTTTATTTTCATCTTCATTACCATTATTACCATTTTGCTGTTAAAAAACACCATAAAAATAAAAGTGAAGATAGATTAAAACTGTTAGGCAGATACAGTACTGGAATAGAGAAGAATATTTCACAGTGGTGATGCCCAAAACTCCACCTTCCCAATAGAGTGAATAAAACAATAGTGGCTCTGATAACGAAAGGTTTGCATGGTCAGTGTGGACAACTCTCTTCCTGGGCCATCCTATAACCCAGAATGTTTCTTGATCTATGGAGCTTTATTCTATTTTTTCCAACTCTTGTCAGGAGTGTTGGCACTCAATCCATCTATTTTGTGAGAGGAAAGATATTTATATAAAATACTGTGATTTCAAGTCAGATAATCATCACCATAGGGTGATGACCTGGGATGGTTCCAAGAAGAAATTACTATGTGGGAAACTTAGATCTTACACTGTTTCAGCAAAGAAAAGATCTACTGTAACTGTTACTAGAATTCTCTCCTCCGTGGAGAGAGGTTTCTCTGGACATCAATATCTTCATTTAGGCTAGGTAACATATAAAGTCCTTCATTAATTTGGCTATTTCACAGCCTTGTTCAGAGATAATGCCTGGATATAAAGCCTCTCATTCTCTGAGCCTTCTCACTGAGACAGTTGTGCTAGCTGTGACCACCACACCCAATTACACTGGCAGGTGATGGCGAGAGATGCTGAGGGAGTTCAAGTACCTCCTGTCCACAGCACAGTAGACAGGGGTTCTCTAAGGTGGGGGTGGGAGACATCTAGGAGCCTATTAAATCTACCTTCAGTGCACAGTGAATCAGGAGTGAAGATCACCCAGGAATGTCATTCTTGTTCACGTAGCCGTGGTGGTTTCTGCTGCTGTGCTGACCTCTACCAGCTACCCATACCAATAACCACCTCACAGCACAACTGAGTCTCTTCTGCATCAGGAGGCACTAGCACGGGAATTTCTCATAAAAATCTACTTCGACATAGAAAAACTCCAAAGAGGTGAGAAATGCACCTCTAAAATGGTTGTAGTATCCTGCTCCCTTAGCAGCTTTCAGGATTAAATGCCTGATTCGGGCAGATTTGCTGGACTTGCTGAAGGTTCTTCCAAGAATCCAGGAGCATAGGTTTTATTTTAGCATCAGATGGATTAAAAATATTCCTGTGTTTCTATAGAGAATTCAAATTTGCAGAAGGATCATAAGATGTCATATCTATTTATTCCTCCCCAAGGGGGATAAAGATGCCTACATTCTCTCTCTGGAGGAGAGCTGAGATTGTGTCTATTGCCCTTGGAGGAAAAGGCCTAGGGAACAGGCAGGGCAGATAATGGCATCACCCAGTTTCTACACAAACTTTCAAACATCTCAAGGTTTATAATCCTGAGACAGATATCACAAACTACAGTACCCAAACTCTTAAAATTACTACAATTTTATGAATTCATGCTTCTACAGTCCCCATGAAGGTACATGAGAGTCTGGGACTTTTAGATGGTTGAGAGGTGGGTTCCCATGGAGCCTGTTCTGGCAACCCTGAGAGGGAACAGATCCCCCAAGGCAAGATGCATCTCTGTCTGCAGTAGGGGTTGATAGACACAAAAGAGGAAGGATGATGATATCCATAAGCGACAATTATTGAGCCCTTCTTATATTTCAGAAAATGTGCCAAATGCTTTCCATTGACTACATAGTTAAATATGGTCATTATCTCCACTTTACAGATGTGTAAAGATTAAATATACTAAGTTATCCATTCTTTGTGTGGTCCAGGGACCACTGGGAATCTCAAAGAACCTTTCAAAAGGTCCATGGGATCAAAACTATTTTCATAATAATATTTAGATACTTGTACAGAGTTCATTGACTGCCCCCACCTTCCAAGGATGCTGGGCCTGGGCCCCACACAAAAGAATGTGTTTGGGCTTGGGGCCAAAGATGGTCACTTTGGCCTTGACTCTAAGGCACAAGTTACAGAAAAATATGTCCTGCGTCATGTTCCTTGTCTGGGCTGGCCACCCCGACGGGCACCTGACAGGACTTTGGAAACATCCCATCCATGGGAACAAGAAGAAATAACTCAAAATATCCAAACGTCTAAAACCCTGAGTCAGAACCCAGAGAAACCTTGGAATAAAAGGGAGTCACAGGCATAGAACAATTGGGAGTCTCGCTGAGGAAAGGATGCTTTGCCTCAGACCCGGACAATCGGCACTCCCACCCGCCGTACAAACTATTGGGGTTTCCCTGGCTGATTGCGGTGTGGATATTCTAAGTACCGATTCGCTGCTCCCCTTTATCCCTGCTCCTTGTTCTGTTTCCCTTTATCAATAAACTTTGATTGCTTAAACAACCAAGTAGCCTTGGCAGTACCTGTCATTCCTTGCCCTTTGCAGCTGTGGGCAACAATGCTTTTTCCCTTTTTCCCTCTCACTCTTTCATGAGTGCACAGTGGAGTTTTCCAGAGGCAACATGACATGTGATACTGCAAGACACAGAATGCAGAAGAAGATATAAGATCCAGCTGTCTTTTTAAGTCAAACATTTAAAAATTTTTCAAAAATATAAAACATAGCTACTCTTGTCACCTTTTTGTTTTATAAAAGAGTTATTTTTCATAAAAATACATTGTTTATATTAAAATATAATGGAAATATTTCTAAATGAATTAAAAGTAAATATTTAATATTCCCAGTTTAATTTCTAATATGATACATATCAACAAATATAACCACATATATAAAATGTGTTTGTGTCCTCAGTCATTCTTAAGAGTTCAAAGGTGTCTTGAGACCAAAGTTAGAGCACCATTGCATAAATCATGGATTACCAACATAGCAAGGGCCAGAGCTGGGAACACAAATTTTATCTGATATCAAATGTGTTTCCATTTTCTATTGCTGCTGCAATAAATTGACACAAACCTATTGGATTAAAACAGCTCACATCTACTCCCTCACAGCATCCTTGGTCAGAAGTCCTGGCACAGGTCAGCTGGCTTCTCTGCACAGGTCTCACAGGCTGAAAACAAGGTCTTGGCTGGGTCTGCATCCTCCTCTGAGGTCCTTGCACGTGACCCCTCCACCTTCAAATCAGCAGGTGTGTTGAGTCCTTCCCACTTTAAAGCTCCCTGGCTTCCTCCTTGGCTACTAGATGGAGAAAATCCCTGCTTTCAGGAGGCTCACCTGATCATGTTAGGCCCTCAAGATAACCTCCACATTTTAAGATCAACTGATTTACCAAATCCCTTCACAGTGGTACCTGGATTAGTGCTTGATTAAATAACGAGGGGACAGGGATCTTAGCAGGCAACTTTAGAATTCTGCCCATCCCACAGGGTCTTTTCTCTTAACTGCTCAGTTGTGTTTTCACGTTTACATTCTGTATTTTTCCCCAGAAAGATGCCATCCTGTCACTGCTATGTTTATCAGCTGTATATGCCTCCAGAACTCCTGCCCAAAATAATCAAAATAATTCTGAATCCTAACTCAGAAGGGGACAATTTCCATTTCTGCGTGTTACTCTAAGTGATAGAATTGGTTCATTTTAAAGTTTCTCTTAATTTCCAATTGATATGAAATTAACTGAGTGACCCTTTCTTGCCCAGTCCACCCACCTGTCCCTTGCCCTAGGGTCTATTAAAGCAAAATTATCTCGGACTGGGTGGGACAGAGATCCCAGGTGAGACCAGCCCATTAGCATGGGTTCTTGACCTTGTGCAGGAGAGAATTCAAGAGTGGGTCAGGAGAGATTGTACAAGTTTATTGAGAGACAAAATCTAGGCTGATTAGAGAAAAAGTAGGCTAATCTACTAGGCTGATTGGGTGGAAACTGACTGATCAGTACCAGGTGGGGTCTGGGGTGCTGATTTATAGTGGTTGAAGTGGGCAGCTGGGGATTGGTTCGACTCTGGGCCAGGCCGTCATCTTTTGCAGGCCGGGTGCCAAGCTCGTGATCAGGCCACTGGTTGGCTACCTGGAGTGGTCAGGCATCTGTGTGATGTTTGAAAGCTTGAGAGGTAGCTTTCAGTTCTGCCTCTCCTTTGTCTCACGTCCAATACATTTGATCATCAGTATCAGTATGATCACATGACTTATTAACATAGTTGAATCTTAACAACAATGGCAGTGTAACAGCATATCACAGTATGGTCATAGTGATACCGGCTCAACACAAGGTTGACATAAGGGAAGCCGTATTGTAGAAAAGAAACCATATTGTAACTTTAAATGACCTCTGACTAAATAGACCGGGCATGCTCTGTAGATTTTGTGGACCCTCCCAGTTGATTTAAGATGATAACTTTGCTCTTTTGAGTTCCTTAAGAATGTGATGACCTCCGGGCAGAGAACCTATGCTGATAGCCATCATCAATGACAACTGAAAGATCAGGGTGTAGGGTGTTGCTCCATTCTCTGATGCATATCCAGTAAACAAAGGACTATCAGGAACTGGGACCAGATGTTTGCCCCACGAAGAGACCAGCCACCTCCCCTACCTGGAGACCCACCTTTATATAACTGGCTTGTAGTCTTTGTTTTGTAAGATGGTTCTTTTGGACATGAGTCAGCCTTCTTCCTTCTTGCTGGCAAGCTGTAATAAAGTCCTTTCTCTCCTACCACCTTGCCTCCTGACTATTGGCATGTCTTGTGGTGAGCAGATAACCCCCTCCTCCCCCTTGGGCAGTAACAATTGTACAATTCAATTTTATTAAGAACAAGTCAGTAAGAATTACAGAGGCATTTGATAAGCCTTTCAAACAGATTTGGCCCTTGTCCATTACCAGACTACTATTATTAACAGGTGTCATTACAATTAGCCATGATTCACTTCTTTCTGGGTTCCAAGTCAGTGGGGGACAAGGCAAGCTACCCTATCTCAGTTCAAAGGTTTATACTGAAACTAGTTTGCATTGTGTGTTGTTATGCAGTGGGGCCCACTTCTGTCTCCCCTCCCCTGTGGTGAGGACATGGTGTTATTCAGAATAGTTCCTTTCCCTCCTAACTGTACTACGAATTTTGTTTTCTTCTGATCTAGTCTTGGGAGAGTCATAGTGCATCAGTGAAAATTAGAAGTGCCCCAGAGAACTTGAATAAGTCCCAAGGTCTGTAAGATCCCCACAAGAACACCCCTTGGGCCTCAGAAGCAAGAACGGAGGGCTATTGCCCCCTGGTTAATTTAGCTTCCATCTGTATCAAAACAGACATCAGCTTCTGAGCACATCGTGTAGCAAGCCCTTGCTCAGTAACACTCCTTTAATTATACTTCCCTTTAGTTCACAGAGCATATTTATAATTGCTACTTTGAGGTCTTGGTCTATTAATCCAACATCTGATCACTCTCACAGGCAGTTTCTGTTACATGCTGTTTGATACAGTGTGGGTCATACTTTCCTGTTTCTTTACATGTCTCTTAATTCTATTGTTGTAAACTAGATATTTTAGATAAAATGCTGTATATTGGTAACCCTCACATTTGTTCTGGGGCTTTTTATTGTAATTTGCTTGGTTATTTATTTATTGATTTGCTGGATTATTTTAGTGACGTCTATTCTCCCATCCACCAGTACATCAGTGTTGGGTGTTAACATCAGAGGATGTTGCTTTTTAGGGAGTGACACCTTGGGTATGCCTATAGTCACCCTGGGATGAGAGTGGTTGTGACAAGGCTCTTTTCGCCAGTTTCACTGACCACACTCAGCCATTAAACTCCTCTATTGTGGGCTGATTGGTCTCTTGTTCTCAACAATGTTCTAGGGCATAAATTTCTCCAGACAAAAATCCAATCAAATTTGGGCTCCAGTGAAGGGACCCATCAGAGGTCAGTGTTGGAGCTTCCTTCTGACCTCTGGAGGACCCTTCTCAGCAATTTCTTTCTCCAGTTGGCTCCTGAAAACTTGTCAGCCTACAGATTAGCTTATATCTCCAATAGATCTAACCATCTCTTCCCACCTGCCTTTCAACAAAACCTCCACTGTTTTGAGAGCACCCTTAGGCTTGAATTCCTCCACACTCTTGCAAATGGAGTCAACTTCTTTGGGAGAGATTACTAGCTGTTTGATGACTGGCCTGCTTTTACCTCCAGGCAAAATCTCTGAGTCATGATTAGGTGACTAAGTGTGGGGACAGTAGCATATCTCTCTTTGAAATCTCCATTGTAGGAGCTGTGCTCTCAGTGGAGAGTAGCTGGGGTGGGGGCAACAAGGCCCCAGTATTTCAGCAGTGCTGTACCCAAAGAAGAGTCTCTGTCCCATGAGTGGCAGTTGGGTAGAAGAAGGGATCCTCCACTTCCCGCCTTGTTGACCCAGAACTTAGTCTCAGTAGCAATTATCTCAGTGGCAGGAGAAGAAATGCTGAGGTTTTTCAGGCTGGATGAGAAACGCTGGTGTCCTGCCCCTCCTGGGAGATGGTCCTCTGATGGGGAGTTAGGGAGAGGGGAACACTGTGGTCTGGGCTGCATGTGTCTGCAGTGCAGTTTCCTTCTCCATGAGGTGAGGAGGGGGAGGGAGGCAGCTGATCTAGGTTCAGATATCACAGACTCTTGCTCTTCATACTGAATTTTCATAGATTTTCTTGAATAAATATTTCTTTATTTGCTGTATGCCCTTAGGGCCATTTCCAGAGACTTTAACTGTTTGTTTAAAAATAACTTTCACCAGTTTCCCCCGGGAACATGTCCACAAGAGTTAGTCACACTGTCATACCAGAAGTAGAATTCCCTATTAATGTATTCTTTCTACATAATTTATTGTGAATGTAGGGGAGGAAGACAAATCCTCTACCCTCTGGGTCCTTCTGGCTGGGCTACAAATTAAATTGACATGAGACAGAATAACAGGAGAAAACCAAACAAAGTTTTATAACATGTCTACATGGGAGTCACTCAGGAGAACTGAGCAACTCACCAAAATGGCAGAGACTCTCATCTTAAATACCACCTTCAGCTAAAGACAAAGGAGGGTGTTTGGGGTAGTGGTTTGGGACTTCAAAGGGGAGGCAGGCAATTTACGTGGAAATGGAAAAGCAAATGTTTGGTATACAGAACTTTGATAAGGATGGGCTTAGCAAGGACCCTCACAATCTACTATTACCCAGCCGAAAGTTATCTATAGTGATTCCTGTCCTAAGGACAGGCTTCTTATCTTAAATTGCTTTAGGCAGTTAGGGGGAAGGTCAAAGTTTCTTTCGGAGTCTTTTGTTCTATCAAGGCAAACAGACACATTTTGGGGTGGCCAATTTTGATTCCCCACATGAGATAAGGTTACCAATGTCAAAATATTAGTTTTCATCATTTGCTTCTATTCATCTGTCTTCTTCACCAATTCTTCATTTATCCTACCCAAGCTGTTGCATGCCACACTTGAGGGAGTGGGGATTTTTGAATACCGTGGCTAAGGACTGGAACATTCATCTGCAACTGCCTGTGTGATGTAAATTTTGGTACCTCTTGTTACATGCAATTGTGGTCCTAGTAGCCATTTCACAGCCACCCTCTATGACAGGTTTGGGACCACTTATCATCATGACCATCATGTGTCTTTAAAACTCATGGGCTTTGTTGCACCTTCAAGATGCTGTCAGTGCGGCCTGCAGTCTCCATGCCTCCTGTCCTGCGTGGTGGGGGTGTCTCAGGCATCTTCTCTCAGCAGCTGCACTGAAAAGCTGCATTAGGGTTTTAATCTTCAATAATTATAATTTGGTGACAGAAAAAGATTTTCTCAACTTTATTCTGACAATTGGAAGCAGTATATTTTAAAGATTTGACATGGGATTTAAAGATATTACCTAGTTTGTCAGAGTTTGAAAATCCCATTGACATGAAAAAATCATATTTTATTTTATTTATTTAAATAAATTCTTATTTATTTTTGTTTTATTTTGCTTTTAGAGATCAGGGATTCATCATTTGGTGACCTTGAAGTTTACAATTGTAACCTGTTCTTTCTTTTCCATTTACTTCATCATATTTCTTTTTTAATACATGTTTTCAGTAAGATAGCTGGAAGCCAGGAATGTTCACATCTTTTTGTAAGAAGGTGGCAAAAAGATATTTCAAATCAAGGTGTAAAGCAATTTGTCCGTGGAATATTTTAATATCAGAGAATGGGTAAAAACTGAGAGGAAATTCATGTGCAGCTGTACGAAGATGGGACAGGGGCATGGTGATTTTCAAATTGTCTGAGGAGAACCAAGAAAAGAAGAAGAAAACAGTAACACCTACTGCTATACAGCATTTTATACTTCAAAGGAGAGGAGAGGCCAGAGAGATTTAAAGGAGATTATTGAAAGTAAGATGACTTGGGCTCCAAATATCAGAGTAATTCTCAGCTTTAGGATTCTCCTGCATTGTCAGTCTACACAATTCCCTTTCTTTATGTGGTAACAATTTACCTGTTATAAGAACTCCAACTTTTTCTTATCCATCCTCTTTGTTAGGTGTTTCCTGCAGAAATGCCAATAAAGGCAGTGGTCTAAACCTCCCCTCGCTCCTGTCTTCTGCTCTGACCACCCTGGTGTCTTGCCCATGTGGCCCTGCATGCTGTGCCCCACCTCCTGTCTCCAGGACCTGGGAGTAGGATCAAGTGTTTTGTCCTGAGCCTCTCCTTTGTCTCTTCTTGTGGCCACACCTGACTGACCATTACATTTAAAAAAACACAAAACACTTGGTCTGTAACTTGCATTTTTTGTTTCTTGATAGTGACTTTGATGAGTAGAATGAGTAATTTTTAAAAGGCCCAATACTTACTAATTTTTCCAATTTTATGTCTTGTGCATTTTGGATCATCTCTAAGAAGCTTTGCCTACCCAAGGTCATGAAGATATTCATCTATTTTATTTTCTAAAGTGTACATGTTTTCAGGTTATATGTTTAGGTCTATAATATTCTTTTTTACTGTGGCATTTATTAGAGCACAAGGCAAAAATGCAACCTACCAAATTCACAGGGCGCCAAGCCCCCGCCCCCGTGATGATCTCCGCTGTCTCTCACACTGGCCTCTCCTTGCACAGTGCTCTCCTCAGGGTCCCCTTGACCTCTGTGTTCTTCAGGCTGTAGATCAGCGGGTTCAGCATAGGGTTGAAGAGACTGTAAAACAGGGAAAGGATCTTCTGCTGCTCCTCAGGATGGCGGGATTTGGGGGCCATGTACATGACGATGGTGCTGCCAAAGAAGAGCCCAACCACACAGAGGTGGGAGGAGCTGGTAGAGAAGGCCTTTCTGCGGCCCTCCCTTGACTGCATCCTGAGGACGGCAAACAGGATGTGCATTTAGGACACCAGCACCAAGCAGAGGGGCCCAACCAAGATAAAAACACAGGATGCAAAGATGACAACTTGGTTGAGCCTGGTGTCAGTGAAGTAGGGTACTCAAGGGGTACTGTAGGTATTAAGCCAATTTTCTGTTTTTCCTGTTTAACTTGAAGGGTGACTCAGGGGTCTTGAGGAGTTGTGAGCTTGTTTTCCAGAGGGTTTGTGAGCTAGTTTTGCAGAAGAAAGAGAATGCCTTTGGGGAGGCTACGGTTACAGAATTGCTGGCCCTCAGCAGCCATTGGAGCCCAGAAGTCATATTGCACAGGGGCTTATCTGGAGTGACCCCCTTGTTTCCCCGAAGCTCCTCCTGCCAATCCCCTTCACTCTATAACCGTCCCCCACTCTGCTTTCTGTTCTTGGAGGGGTGGATTTGAGTGAACCCAGGCTCCCACCTACTCATTTTGGCCAATTCGAATCAATCTTTCTCCATCTCCAGGCACCAATGTCTCAGTGCTTGGCTTACTGTGCATGAGGCACATGAACTTGAGACTAAGAGGTTCAGTATCATCAGCACAGGCCAATTTGAGGACAGACAGGATTTGACAGAAGAAGTGGTTGATTTTGTGGCATCACAGACGTTCAGTCACAAGATGAGAAGTAAATGGACCAAGGTCAGGAGGAAGATAAACACCCAGGAAGCGACGACCAGAACTGTGCACACTCTGCAGCTCATGATGACAGTGTAGTCTAGGGAGTGGCAGATCGCCATGAACTGGTCATAGCACATCATCACTAAAATCAGGCACTCTGTAACTGCAAAAGCCAGACGTGAAAATGTCTGCATAATGCAAGAAACAAAGGAGATGGTTCTTTTCTGACTGACAGGATGTGCCAGCATCTTGGGGACATTGTTGGAAGCATAGGACATGTCAACTATGTCCAACTGGGAGTGGAAGAATTACATGGGGGTGTGAAGTCTAGAGTTTAAGCAGATAAGCCCCAGGATGACCCTGTACCCCAGAAAGGTGAGGGTATAGAAGAGAAAAATCCAAAGAGGACCAACTCCAGGGCTGGGTCCACCTGGAATCCCAGCTGGGTGACATATGTGATCCATGTCCGGTCACCTGCCATGCTCCTGTAGCAATGACAAACAAGTCCATGCCCACAACAGCAAGGTCAGAGCTGTAGGGCAATCAACACACAGAATATTTACTAAATGTTATAGAGTGAGCTGTTAGAAATGTATTACTTTGGATGTGTTTGCTATAATTTATTTTTAGATATGTTGTAAAGTCTAACAATGTGATCACATAAATCAGAAAAAAATTTGCCTGTATCAATGAAATAATGGAATATTATATATATATATATAATTTGTTATAGATAATAAAATGTGATATAAGATAATGTAATAGGATACGTTAGCATCCTGTGGTACCTCTGTCCATCTCCAGTGTTTGTAGTTTTATTGTGAGAGTTTTATTTATTGTTTATCAGCACTTGATACTGAAATTTGGGCATAAATGAAAGAAAGCTGGCTACACAATGAAGATACATACTTATCTTAAGTTTGGTTAAATATGGTGACATTTCTGAAGCCTTTTCAAGTATGAAACTCAAAAGGGGAAAACGAATTTACATTAACAATGGGTACATTTAAAGATGGCAGCTGTATTGTAATTGTATTACGTTTGGGTTTTTCTCTTTTCCCTTTTAGAACTTAATATAGAGATAAATCTCCGAGCTTATCTTATTTCTGGTGTCACAGAATCATTGGTCATCACTTTATCTTCCCAGGTTTGGCTACTCCTATTGCCAAAAAATCCCCTGAAGACCGTCCTCATCACTGTTCCCATGGTGACCGCCTCCTGCTGATCTGAGGATTCTGAGCAGCTCACAGGGAGTGGGACCAGCTCCAGCATCAGTTGGTTACCTTTTTCTAGAGCGCTCCTCCTGGGAGGTGCCTGGGTGTGTCCAGGAGCAGAGGGAGAAAGGGTCCTGAAGGGCTGGATGGCAACATCACGTTGAGAGACCAGGTGACCTGGCACAGTCCCTTTACGCTCTCTTCACGTTTATTCCAGAAACAGGCTGAACTATCTTTATGTTTAAATTAGTCTAAAGTTTCAGATCCAACAGAATATTTAAAAAATAATTTCAATGTTTTCTTTCAGTAAACATTTATATTCTCAAATTCATGTTTTAAAATTGGTATTGTATTATACAGACTATTTGTTAACTACTATTTTCACTTAATGTAAAGAATATTTTTCATGTATTAAAATAATATTTTATAGATATTATTTAAAATTAACAGAATATTCCATTATAATGCCATTTATTTAATTTCTTATTGTTGGAAATGTGTGGTTCTTATTTCTCGTATGTTTATTAGCATTGAGACTGATATTCTTTCAAACTGTAGTTTTGTCTATATTCATGATTATTTCTTTAGGATATACTCTGAAAGTGAAATTACACATGCTAAGGATATAGACACTTTAAAGCTATGATACCTATTGCCAGCATCCCTGCTGAAAATTTGTGCCAATTTCTCCTTCTGAGGCTGTGTGAGAATTTTGATTCCTTCCCCACATGGTCACCAATACTGCAAATTATCAGTTTTAACCTTTGCTAATTTGATATGAGAACAATTTCATAGAATTTAAATTTATATTTCCACTATTCCTTAGACATACTCCTTAAGTGCACCAGCTGTTCCAGTTTCTGTTCTAGGCTCTGGAGGCACAGCAGTGGATAAGGGAGATATTCTGAAGGGGAGACATATTCTGAGCAAGTAGGTGATCTATCTGTCATCTGTTCCTCACATTTCCAGGGAGGGGAGGAACCTCTCTGCCCTGGATGAAGCACTTCGGGATACACCTGCCCTCTCTGTCCTCTAGTTGATACAATTTGAGAAACAGGAAAAAGGCACTGAGGATGGCCCTTCTCTGCTCTCCTGTTGGGTCAGATACATTTCTGTCCTTCAAGTTACAGCCTGCAGGGGCATGTTCTGGCCCTTTTGGGGGTGGGGGATGGGCTAATAGTTGTAATTTGGAGAGAAATTTGTTAAAGATATAAACTATGTTTTCCAATAAACCTCAGCATTAAAACATATTTTAAAATTTCTACCTGATTCCTGTGTCTAATTCTCAATTTATTTTTTCAGACATGGAGCAAGGAGAGGTCATGGCTAATTACCACCCCTAAAACAGCAGGAGTAAACAAATGAAGAAAATATTTGTTGAGAGTGAAAAGTCCCATGAAGAAAAGACTACACACAATGTGATTCCATCTATATGAAATTCTACCAAAGGGAAATTTTATCTCAATTGGCGGAAAATCAGGTCAATGATTGTTTGGGGATGAGGGTTGACTGCAAAGGGACCCAGGGGATCTTTTTGGGGTGATGGAAATGTTCTTTATCTTGACTGGAGTAGTGGTTACAAGGACTTGTCAGAATTCATTAAAACTGTACACTTAAAAAAAAAAAACAAAAAAATTTCCCAAAAAACAACAAAAAAAGAAAAGTCCCGTGAAGGAAATGAACAGGGTACATGGTAGACGGTGACCCGGTTTGAAGGGGCTCCTGTAGATGGGATTGTCAGGAAAGGTCCCTCCAAAGAGGAGACACATGGGTGGAATCTAGACCATGAAGGGGAGTCCACCCTGACTGCAGCCGCGTAGACCGCTCCTTGCACAGGGAACAGCAAAGCCCAGTCCCTGGGAGGGAAGGATGTGGTGAGTTCTGGGAACAGAAGAAATCTATTGTCCTCAAATGACAGTGAATGAGAAGTTGTCAATATTCATTGTAATCCTGTTTATATTTTGAAAAATTTGAATTGACATAGAAGTTCATAAGTTGGAGATGGATTAAAATATTTGACTACTTTTGTAACAAGGATACCACACAACCATTAAAAAGGAAAATATAGATCTTACAGTGAATGGAAACATTTTCCACATAAAGTCAAAGCATGTATGTATAAGAAGATCCACTTTACATTTTAAAATATAAACCTATTTATCCATGTCTTTTGTCTCTATTTACACATATGGAGTAAAATTCTGTAAGTTAAATATAAAATTGTTTGCACTCATTATCTCTAGAAAGTGAGACTTGGTAGGAACCTACCTTTGTATAAATTGTGTGCCAATTTTTTGTTTTGCTTTTCTTTTTTTTTTTTGAGGAAGATTAGCCCTGAGCTAACTACTGCCAATCCTCCTCTTTTTGCTGAGGAAGCCTGGCCCTGAGCTAACATCTGTGCCCATCTTCCTCCACTTTATATGTGGGATGCCTGCCACAGCATGGCTTTTGCCAAGTGGTGCCATGTCCGCACCCGGGATCCGAACTGGTGAACCCCGGGCCGCGGAGAAGTGGAACATGCAAACTTAACCACTGCGTCACGGGCCGGCCCCTTTTGTTTCTTTTTAAATAAACTTTATGAATTATCAGAAGAAAAAACAAGATTTTTCCATTTCGGAAAAATCCACAATATAATATACAACTGAAGTTGCTGTATATGCCTGCTCATCTTGAGAGAAATCCTCATCAAATTTTAATAGGAATCTCAAATCTGAGCAGATTTCCTTAGAGCTTCAAATGGGAGAAATAAGTCAATGCATTATCACAGTTAACCTTTGACGGGAAAGGGGAAATTACAAACCTCAATCTCATTTTTCTTCACAGAGTTTTTTCTTTCTCATTGTCCAGATAAAGAAAAAGAGCAAGACTTTGTATTGACTAAAATTAGAAATAGATCTTAAATCAGGTTGAAAATTATGGCAACATCCACCAAAATGTGAACCAGGTCCAAGTGGAGACAACTCCTGATGTTGCACAAAGAAAGTGAGATTGTCACGCATAGGAGCACATTTCAATGCTCTTCTGTGAATTCCCTTCATTTATATTTCTGTGGTTGCACTGTGCTCACTAGTGCACACATTTGATCAAAGTACCACAAAACTGCAAATTTGAGAGACAATTGCTCTCTTTCCTGTGAACTTATGTGTCTATGCCTACATGGATTTGGTGTTTCTTTTAAAAGGAGGGTGCCCTCTTAAACTAACTTCCTAAGTTTTGGGTGGACAATTAACTGGAGCTCCCAAAAAACAGCAGCAATTGAGGGTCAGTAAAATATCTTGCACTGTCACTCAAATATTATTGAATTGATTTTATCTGAGCTGATTGACTTTGACTTCTTATTGGTTGGTGTGTTTTAATTTCACGCAAGCAGAGCACAGTTAAAGGACATACACTGAACTTCCAATTAAGAGATATACGAAATGAGAAACTTCCCAATGTTCTGGAAAATACAAATTTAATAACAGAATGGAATACGGCCCCTTGTGGACTCACCAAATGTCTTAATCGGTCCCACTGAATTAAGCTGAGTAGGATGGCAGAGAGCTCTTAATGCCTGAGGCCTCCAGGGACAGGGACATTTTGTAAATTTTTAAGGCTCTTCTTGAATAAGCACACTGTGTTATCATGGTGAGCAAGGAACAGAAGTAATGACAGAAAATTAGATAATGACTTCAGAAAAACTCCCATATGCATATCTTTGGAGGAAATAAGGATACAGGAAGCTGGAAAGAGCAGATTTCTTTCCAAAGATCATGTTTGCATGAGTCAGGGGAGGCCTGCAGAGGTGAAGTGTGGGCGAGAGCTTGGAGAGGAAGGGCAGGCAGGCTGAGGGCGGGGCCTGGGCAGCCTGTCTGGGCCTGAGATGGAATCCTGGGAGCGCAGCAAAGGAAAAGTCCAGTGGGCTCATCTGGGGCCTCCACGTGTGTTCCTCCTGCACCCAGCCAGCGACCTAGGATACCAGGCACACGTATGCTTCAGCTGTCACATATGCACATCATTAGCTTCCTTGTCCCAATGATTAGGATCATTTGAACAATCAAAGTTCACAATTAAAACAATCAGGAATTATAGAATTTTATGCGTAATTTTTTTTAAGTAAGACATTTCTGAAAGAAACCAGTAGCCTAGAGAAAACTATTTCCAAATGGCAGGGATAAATAAGGAGGCAAAGAGAACGCTTAGTGAGCCAACTTGTTTCAGATGTGAACTACAGGAAACCACATGTAATGCTGGATCTCAACTGCACTTTTTACAGTGTTGCAGGAAGGTCATGAGGAGACAGCTCTATGGTGGCTGTCTACACCCACTACTTGTTCATCAGCTCATTTGTGAGGACAGGGGAAGTAGAAACATACAATAGAAGGGAAAGCAACTTTTTCCTTTTAAATATTGGCATGGTTTTGCATTTTGAATTTCACAGTTCAAGAAGTCATATTTTTTCCTTTCAGAAAAAGCCTGTGGCAGATACAATAAAGAGACAGACAGCTGGAATGAAGATTTCTTTAAGTGTCCACTCTAGTTACACATTAAAAAAAGATCTTCAGTGCTCAGAAGAAGGAAAAATTTTCATGGACACATTTTTCTGTTTTTTCCATAGCCTGAAAATTACCAGGGCCTGAAAAATCAAGATCCCCGATTGAGGATGATGGCAGCACGGTTCACATGTTCATCAGACATCATTCTAATCCCGATTCTGCAAGGTGAACACGTGAGCTTGAGTCACTTATCCTAAGCGTCATTGTGTCCATCTGTAAAATAGTGACCACAGCTGTCTAAAGGGCCGATGTGAAGAGTAACTGCAGAGAAGTTGGTACATACTGGGAGTTGCAGGGCGGGTGTGAAGAATAAATACCACTCAATTGGCATATATTCAGAGTTAAATAAATCTAAGCTGTTATTGATAGTATTGAGGAGACCACAAAATTGAAGGAAAACTCCAAACCATTGGGATTCAAGAGCCAACGAAATCGTGTTATTGTAAACTCTTTCACATTTATCTTGCTTTTCTTACCGGTTATTTCTGAGTTTAAATGAAAAAAATACATTTTACTTTCATTTCTATTAATATTTTTATCTGCTGATTTTTAAAATTAAGCTTAAAAAGGAATTTAAAGAAATGGAAGAATCTTTTAAAATAACCACACTCCTGGATTGAAGAAGAAAATACAGGTTTTAAAACTCAAATCCAGTTCTGTCATGACAAATTTCCCAATATGAGAGGAGGGTAAATGTTATGAAAGGAAAAGGGCCATATTCAGGATGTTTACACTGACTCAAAGTAAAAGTTCCTGTTGATCACTCTCTGAGAGTGAGAGCCCTGGGCTGTCAAAGATGCAGATCTGGGGCAACACAGAGTTGTCCCATTTTCACACTAACTCAGAAATTACTTACCATCTCCAACAGTTACTTCAAGACTCAGCTTGATCCTAATGAGTGGCAGAGTTTAAGAAACAAACAAACAAATGAGGATTCTGAGCCTACTGGCTGGGTTCAAATCTTGGCTTTGCTACATACTAGCTTTGTGACCAGTCTGTGCCTCTGTGTTCCTCAGTTCCTCCATCTGCAAATTGGGGTGAATACTAAACCTTACCTCATACGATAGTGGAGAGAATTAAATGACTTAATTCGCATAAGTGCTTAATAACTGCTTAAAGATATATTATTAGAGATTTGAAAGCTCTTATTGGAGAGTAACATCTGGATCCAAAAATCATAATGAAGCAGCTTACATGCTTAACATGCCTCTGGTAAAATAAGGAACAAAAAGAGAATCTGTCTACCAACAGACACTGGGTTTTCCCTGTAAGAGAATGCCATCTGTCTCCTGGACTGAGAAATAGGTCCGGTTTCCTCAGATAAGGTTTCTGAGAATCTGTGGGGCAGGAGGTTAGCAGAGTGGGAAGGAAGGCCAGTCTCAGGACAAGCAAACCACTCCCCTCTGCCTTCAGAATCTTCTGTTTCTAAGAAGAGGCACCTGGGCCTCAAGGCCCCTGAAGTTCCTTGTAGCCCTGCAGCCAGTTGATCTCCTACATGGATGGCTAGCTGACTCCTCTCCTCTGACACAGTCATGACAAAGCCAACAGTTGCCACATGAGTTTAATGAGAGGAACATAGATGGAGGGTCCTAGACTGACAGGGACATGGTGCACCATGGGGATAGGTAGTGGTCCCTAGAGACCCTCTCAAGCCCCTAGTTATGAAGATAGGCGTAGGCTCACACAGAAGTCATTTAGTCACTGATCCCTAGAGCCAGTGGTCTCTTTCACTCCCCTTTCCCATTTCCCACCTGCAGACCCCTGCTCAGGGCTGATGAACCACTTTCCCTTACAGTGGTACCATCTGTGTTCTTTTATCAAACGTGGCCTTGGGCTTAGAAGAAAGCTCACAGAGAAGGAGGACTGGGATTGATTCTCCTCTCTAAAGGGGCCTCATGGGGAGGGGAAGCCCAGATTCACAGCTCTCATCACAGAACTTTATGATAGACTTGCTTCTGCAAGGGAGGGCTTTTTCTATCATCGTTTGACCCCCAAATCCCTCCCCACAGACACAAACAATGATTCAGGGACAGAACCATGTGGCATTACATCTACTCATGTTCTCCCCAGAGAGATTTAAGGAGTTTGCTACTTTCTTATGGGCAGATGAACCAATGAATGCATTTCCCATGTTAATTCATTTTCTTCTGTCAGTCTCCCATGGGCATTTTTGGCTTTGTCCGGAATTTGTTTTTGTTTGCTTGTGATTGAATGAGGCCAGGATGTCTCTAAAACATGCAAGACCCTGGCACAGAAAATAAAAAAATTCAACAGTGTACCATAAATTAATTTCTCTCGATACTTCTTTTATCAGCATTAAAATTGCTCCACTCTCTAATTCCTTCCGTTTAAATGCAGAGGAGAGGCCGTGATTTCTGTTTCTCTCATAGGAGGTGCCCCATGGTGATCCCATTAAGACACCATCTCAGAGAAACAGGTGATCTCCCAATGGAGACAATGCTATTGCCAATAATCCCTGCACATCTGTCACTTACAAATATTTTTGACTTGATGATTTAGATGTACCTCTCCCTTAATTGTCTTATGTTTGCCCTCCATTTCCAACATCTCCAGATTTCTGAGCCACATTTTTATTTCTTCATCCTGGGTTAAGGGCTATAGTTAAAATGAACCACACTCTCTCTCCTGCACTAGTGATAATGTTTAATTATTGTCAAGTCCTTCCCATTTAATTTCCTATCTTAATCTAATTCTCTAGAGAGTCTTCGTCTTCGACTGTAGTGGAAGGAGCACTTCAAAATAGACGTAATATATTTAACCTATTGGAGAGCAGACAACTGTATATTTAAGAAGAAGCAAATTGGGGTTATTTTTTTTTCTTAAAATAATCTGTGTGTCCAATAGAACCTCACTCCACACCCCCTTATTCTCCAACATACTCTCTCTACTTCACGCAAGTCTGACTTCCCAGCATTCCTGCTTTTGAAATTCTTAGTTTTTGTTTCAGGTCTATTTTCTCCTTGTGTTACCCATTTGACATCAAACATAAAACCAATCCTTCAAAGCACCCATGGAGCCCTCTTCAACCATCCCAACCCAAACTGGTCTTCTCTGGTAGACTAAAGCACTTCTTTTATAACATCCTTCAAGGTTATACTTCAATAACATTACTTTTAGCATTTTAGATGTTGCTCTTTCCTGTATTTTACAAGCAAACCAAGATTATTACAGAAAAATAAATTTCACTCACTAACACCAAGGAGTTAAGGATAAAAATTTAGTGCACGTTTATTGAGTCACAAATAATTACCACTTTTCTTTTGATGAGGACAGTATAATGACATTTAACACAGCCTAGAGCAGATACAAAGATGTCTCATGATTTGTGTCCATTTTTTTGCTTTTAATCTTTGAAATGGATAGAGAAAAAACATTTACTATGGAAAGCCTAAGTCTTCTTGTGAGTGTTATAAATATTTATAATGACTAATATTTTGTATTATCATAAGAATAAATATTACAAAGCATACATGGCTCCATCACTAGTGACAGACCTTTATAAAATGAAGGTCAATTTATAGAAACGAGTGTTTGCAGATTATAATACAATACCCACAGGTGTACCTATATAGCATTTTAACATTTTGCCATCTCTGAGACAATAACTCCTCCGTCACAGGGCTTGAGCCCTTTCTTATTTTTTTTTAAGTCCACTTAGCACATAGAATTTCAATGGGGCCCCTGAAAAAGAAAATATAGCATAAGCGATGATGAGAAATTAGAAGCATTGATGACTGTTTTCACCATAACTTCTGTCATGGTATGCCTTTTTGACCTTACCAAGCTGTCATAGGATGTGCTCCATCAAAACAATGGAGTAAACCGAGAAAGAGTAAGACGTGAGATTAATGAACTAAGGAGTCCAACACAGGACAAAGGCAGATGGAATTGCTAGGAAATGACCAGTCCAAATAGCAGGAGAATGTAAATCTCCTGAGGGATGGATGTGTTATCTGAGGTGGCTGAGGAGGATTGACATGTGTAGAAGGCCATAGCAATGGGCATAAAGAATCCAAGCAGAGGAAAAATAGGCAATCAGTAAGCACCACCTTTCTTTCTTATAGCTGTAAGCATTTGATTGATACATACTTCCTGCTTAGAAAGTAAGGTGAGGAATATATTGGCCTAATAAAGAGTTTTCTTTTTTTGAAAATTGTCACCTGAGCTAACATCTGTTGCCAAGCTTTTTTTTTACCCCTCCTTCTTCTGCCCAAGGCTCCCCAGTACATAGTTGTATATTCTAGTAGTAGGTCCTTCTGGTTGTGCTCTGTGGGATGCTGCCTCAGCATGGCTTGATGAGCAGGGCTAGGTCTGAGACCAGGATGAGAACTGGTGGAACCTTGGGCTGCCAAAGTGGAGTGCGCAAATTAACTGCTCAGCCACAGGGCTGGTCCCCTAATAAAGAGTTTTCTTTTCAAACTCCTTGCCACTGATGATGTGCTATGGATGAATGGGTCCCAAGAGTGGGTGCTTTTCTTTCTTGCATAGTTGACTTCTCCAGCAATTGCCCCCCCCCTTGATTGGGCTGATTAATGGGATCACAGCACTGCATTGCACTTTGCTCAGGGGTTGAAGAGTGGGTGTTGACCACTGCTATCTTCCTTAATGGAATGTTTACCATAGACCGGTAACGTGACAGGCACAGCACAGGTTATAGGTGCTAAGGGACACAACTGATGGAGACAAATCTGCATTCCCCTTGTTCACATCTAATGGTAAACAGGAGAGTGGCACTTGTATGACCGCTTTCTTAAAAATCCCACCCCTCTTTACCATCCTCCCTTTCCACCCACTTCAGGGAAAAAAATAGAATTTTTTGTTGTAAATGGACATAAGCACCATATGTACAAAAAACCCAAAAATTCTGAAAAGTAAAAAGAAAAAATCTAAAATTATTCCAGATCACAAGACTTTGAAATACCATAATTATTAATTGCTCAATATCCCAAAGATTTCTGCATGAATATAGACAACCCAAGACTAATGGACAGATAGATGGATAATTTAGTAAAAATATAATCACATGATATTTTAGGAAAATGTTTTGACTTTTATTTTTTTGTCTAAAAAGGATATTTTCCCAATATAAAAATAAGTTAAGCAATTTGGAAAAATACAACCATTTACCTTGAGGGCATTAGGCTTAGTTAAATAAGTCAAATACCATATGATCTCAGTTATATGTGGAATCTAAAAAAAAAAGCTCATAGATTCATAGATACAGAGAACAAATTGGTGGTTCCCAGTGGCAGAGGGTGGGAGGTGGGTAAAATGAGTGAAGGGGGTCAAAAAGTACCAACTGACAATTATAAAATAAATAAATCATGGAGATGTATGTACATCATGGTAACTCTAGATAATAATACTGTATTGCATATTTGAAAGTTGCTAAGATTAGATCTTAAAACTTCCTGTCATGGGGGCCGGCCCTGTAGCCAAGTGGTTAAGTTTGCACGCTCTGCTTCGGCGACCCAGGGTTTCATTGGTTCAGATCCTGGGCTCGGACGTGGCACTGCTCATCAGGCCATGCTGAAGCAGCATGCCACATGTCACAACTAGAAGGACCCACAACTGAAAATACACAATTACGTACCGGGGGGCTTTGGGGAGAAAAATGAAAAATAAAATCTTTAAAAACTTCTCATCACAAGAAAACAATTTTTGTAACTATGTATGGTGACAGACATTAACTAGACTTATTGTGGTGATCATTTTGCAATGTATACAAATATTGAATCATAAAAAAAGAGCAGCCCTTACTTATTTCATCCTCATTAGCATCATGAAGACAGTTGTTCAATCTGGTTTCATAAATCCAGAGAAACTTTTGCCACCATGAAAGAGACATGCTGTTGGCTATATCCTAGTTGTCTCATGCTGCTTGGTGCTACCCCAAACCATCTTCACATAAGTAGGTTCAAAGATAGAAAAATGTTGGTGGGAAAATATTCGAGAACTTCAACAGGATTAAATCTTGCCTTATCAGAAATTACTATAACTCCAAAATAAATGTAATGTTTGAGCAATGCTCAAATCCCTTACCTCTAGAACTATTTAAACATTCACTAATGAATTTCCTTTTGACCAAATCCTAAAACTTTAATAGATTTTAGGATTTTTAATATAGTTTCTTGTTGGACTAAAGCTTTCCCTGTCTTTTTTCCCTTTACTCCTAAATTATTCCCCCACGTAATGCAGAGTGTCTCAAAACTCTTATTTCATTGGCCTCACAACTGGGGAGGTAGATTCACGTAGCTCTGCAATATTTTCCATGGTGAAATTTTGGGTCCTCTTTTGAAGTCCCCTCTCATGGTATTAAGTTTGCTGTACTGTTTCCAGCTACCAGCAGATGAGAAGAAGTCACATACTCTAAATACATAAACCAGGGATGTGTATTAATATTATTTTTCACGTTTAACTTTTTGTCCATACATTAATATTCCTGGCTTATAAAATCAAAGAGAATTCAAAATTTCCTAAAAGATAGACTAAATATTCTGATAATTTAGCTGTCGCATCTCCTAACATGGTCTGTAAAGTGTAGAAGATATGTTTTTCTGTGGAACTTTGCCCTATAATCAGAGCTAGAATTTGGGCAATGACCATTTTTATATAAGACTTCTAATTGGCAAATTTTCCTGAGTTTTTGCTTCAGCAAATCATACATTTTAAAAGGAAATCCCTGGTTGAACAACATTCTCTCTACCTTTCACGTGGACCTCTTCTTCTGCAGTGCTCGATACAAGGCGCCCTTCACCTGAGCATTCCTCAGGCTGTAGATGAGGGGGTTCAGCATGGGGTTAAACAGACTGTGAAACAGGGACAGTATTTTCTCCCGTTCTTCTCGTTGACTGCAGTCTGGGACCATGTTAACCACCATGGCGATGCCAAAGAAGAGTCCAACCACACAGAGGTGGGAGAGGCAGGTGGAGAAGGCCTTTGTGCGGCCTTCCTTTGACTGAATCTTTAGGATGGCCCAGACGATGCGCATGTAGGAGACTAGCATTAAGTAGAGGGCCCCAACTAAGACAAACACACAGTCAGCAAGGATAACCACTTGGTTGATCGAGGTGTCAGCACAGGCCAGCTTGAGGACAGACAGAATTTCACAGAAGAGGTGGTTCACTTCCCGGGGCCCACAGAAGGGCAACCTGAGAAGGAGAATTGCATGTACCAGAGACAGAATAAATCCACAGGACCAGGAAGTGATAGCCAGGGCCATGCACACTCTGCAGTTCATGATGACAGTGTACTGTAGGGGGTGTCAGATGGCCACAAACCTATCATAAGACATGACCACCAAAATCAGGCATTCTGTGTGACCAAAACTCACATACAAAAATGTCTGAATAATGCATGGAACAAAAGATATGGTTCTATTCTGGCTCACTAAGTTTGCCAACATCTTGGGCACATTACTGGAAGCATAGGACATGTCAATGATGGCCAGGTGTGAGAGGAAGAAGTACATGGGGGTGTGTAGACTCGAGTCCAGACAGATGAGTCCCAAGATCACGCCATTTGCCGAGAGACTGAGGATGTAGAAGAGGGAGAAGACCCAGAGGAGGAGCACTTCCACGTCTGCACTGAGCTCGAATCCCACCAAGACGAACTCTGTGACCCATGACTGGTTGCTTCCCATTCCCTAATGACAGTTTGTCAAGGACTGAAACGTGATAAAAGGTCAGAGCTGGAGAATCAACAAAAATTGGAGTTATCTCAAAATGAGCTCAGAGAAAGGTTACATCCTTGTCCCTACTCGACAGTTTCCCTTTCTCCTCCAAATGGGTTACCTTCCTGCTTTTAACCATTACTATGAAATAAAGGTAAACTTTCAGAAAAGCGTCAAGAATTATGCAAAGAAGTCCTTCATAGAGTCAACCAGATTCAACAAATTTTAATATTTCTTTCATATTTGCCTTACCATTCTCTTTTTCTCTGTATATGTATTATTTTTTCATAACCATTTGAGATTAAAGTATATGCATAATACCCATTTACCCCTAAACTGCTCAGCTTTTCACCAAGAACAAAGACATTCACTAACCAAACCAGAATATAGTTATTAAAATGAAGCAATTTATGGGGCTGACCCGGTGGTGCTGTGGTTAAGTTTGCATGTTCTGTTTTGGTGGTCCAGGGTTCACCAGTTGGGATCCTGGGTGCGGATCATGCTGTGGCAGGTATTCCACATAGAAAGTAGAGGAAGATGGGCATGGATGTTAACTCAGAGCTAGTCTTCCTCAGCAAAAATGAGGAGGATTGGTGACAGATGTCAGCTCAGGACTAATCTTCCTCAAAAAAAAAAGTTAAGCAATTTAATAGTGACATGATTCTTTAATGTACAGCATTCTCTCTCTAATCACCTCCCCATTCAGAACCCAATCCAAGATTACATATTATATTTAATGTCATCTATCTTTAGTTTCTTTTCAAGTGGAATAATTACTTAGCCTTTCTTTGTCTTTTATGAGACTGATAATTTTGAAGAGTATACAGCAGTTCTTTAATGGAATGTTCCTCAAATTGGGATTGTATGAAGTTCTTCATTTTTGATTCAGATTATTCACTTCTGTGGAAAAACCAGTATCCTCCTCAGCGTATTCCATGAGCAGGGCATGATGTTAATTTGTCCCTTTATTGGTGATGCTCACTTGGATCACTTGGTGAAGATGGTGCCTCTCAAGTGTCTCCATTATAAAATCATTATTCTTTTCCTAATTTAATTTCTGGAGAATCTATTAAAATTAATATATAAATATTCTGTTCCTCATAAAGCTTTTGGCCACTAATTTCAGGATCCATTGATTATCTTGCCTCACTCAATTATTGGTAATGATTTTGCAAAATGTGGTTCTAACTCCTTCATTGTTTTTATATCAATTGATTGTCTATTTCAGTATAAGGAAAGGCTTAATCTATTATCTATCTATGTAGCTATGAATCATCTATCGATGAATCAAATCTATCTATCCCCTATCTCTATACATCTGTATCCATCACCTTTCTCTGTCTCTCAACTATCTATCAATATGGTCTCATGGATATTTTTATCAAGGGATTACAGTTATTTATTATCATTACATGATTAGTTATCCTGTATATGAACCTTCCAAGCTTGCTCCTTTGTCCTATTAACATGTTCCCATAATTTTGAGCTCTTCCTTACTTCTGATATGATAGGATGTTTTGAGCTCTCCTCGTACATTCCCCATTTCAGCCATTGACACAGCCATTTCTCCAAAAAGTTCTGATTACACTTAGTGAATAATGATAGTGAAGAATCATATGAACTAATATCTGGATTTTAAAAGTTTGTATTTTTATCATGATTTTTGCCATGTATCTAATGTCCTCATTGAAAGAAACAAGCATCTAACTTGGGAAGGATTACTAATTGTTATAGGGGATAACAGATTCTTATAATTACTTCTGAAAATCTAATATATCTTAACAGACTTCCTGTATGGAGTCAAATCTATTTCACTAAATTAACATTAGCATTGAAGAAAATGGTCTTGACATTATTCAGTAGTTTCTTTTTAGGCAAAATATATATTTGTAACTTGTTATCAATTTATGTTATATTCTTGGTTTTATTGCTATTTAGAAAATTACTCTTCAACATTTGAAATTTAGAGATTAAAGTTTTAAGAGTGTGGTTCATTGTGTGAATAAGGTGGTACCTACCTTGCACAAATTTTTGATATCAAGTTTCAAAATCTTCTTAGAAAAACTTTATGAAACTCTACTAAAAAGACTAAAGAGGGCCAGCCCAGTGGCGCAGCGGTTAAGTTTGCATGTTCTACTTCAGCAGCACAGGGTTCACCAGTTTGGATCCTGGGTATGGACTTACACACCACTTGTTAAGCCATCCTGTGGCAGGCGTCCAACATATAAAGGAAGATGGGCACGGATGTTAGCTCAGGGCCAGTCTTCCTCAGCAAAAAGAAGAGGATTGGTGGCAAATGTTAGCTCAAGGCTAATCTTCCTCAAAAAAAAAAAGACGAGACTAAAGATGTAATATCCTGAAACATAGACTAACAAAAGATCATTATTAATGATTGGTATATACAATTATACCGTTTTCTGTACATATATTTTCATATATGAGTTAAAACATACATATCAAACTGTGTTGCTGTTTTATCTTTCATTTAGAAACATATCAGGAATGATTTTTCATGTCAAATTAGTTTTCTGCAACTACTTTGAATGACTGCCTATTATTTCCTTGAATAGAAATATTTTAGTTTATTTATTTTCTCCTCATTAGGTTTCTACAACATAATGCTTCAGTGATCAAATTTTATATATATGTATTTTTTATGAATCCCAATATTTTAGATTTGACTTTTATTTGATTTGATTTGATTTTAGATATTTTGAGATTTGAAACTGCCCAGTCAAATAAATCACACAATTTATGTCTCTATGTTTATGTACATTTCTATCTCTAGTCATCTAAAAATCAAACAAGCAAAAAACCCAGATGTCTGAAGACTTATCTTTGTAAGGACCACCCAGTGGGAAGGTGTCTAACTTAACAGCCATGACTCTACAATCCCAAATTCACCTTTCCTATGTGGTTGTCCCACTTTTACAGCTGCTCCTCTCATACTGGCTCCCAAAGGGGCTTTGAGCCTCTTTTAATGCTTTGGTGAAAGCCTGCTTAACATCAGCCTCCTTTGGTTCATTCTTATCTCAGCTTGATATTAGATGCTAAGAAAGAAGAAAAATGTTAAAGAGAAATTAATAGCCCACAAAGCTTAAGTACAACTAGACTTATAATGTGTGTAGCTACTTGGTTACCAGGCTGAAATTCTTTTTCATTCTTATTCTCTTATTCCACCTGCTATCTGAGCTATCTACTCTGTAATTCAAGGAGTTGACACAATTTAATGTGACATTTCTTTGTGTTTCTTACTCCCCTGGTTCCATATGGTTCCATCCTAACACCACTGTTCACGTGTCCTTTCTAGACATCTTCCTGCCTCGATTATTAAGAACAAGAGATGCAGATTTATCACGTAGTATCTAACCTAGTGTTTTCTTCTCAATTCCAGTTTCTGGCCTGAAAGGAACTCCTGTTTCCTCAGTGAATGACATTTAATTACTTGACTCTTTACTATTTAAAAGGAGAAAGTTCGTATCTGTACAGAAATTACAAGTTAAACAATATTTTATTATAATCAATACCATAACACTGAAAAATGTTGCGTAAATAAAAAGCCATTTTATCACACATGGATACAGTAAGACTTCAATAGAGCAGACAATGCATTCGCAGATAGCTATGAGTGCAATCCCTTAAGATGATGGATATAATTTCACTTCACATATGTTTTTAATGCTTGTGAGTGAAGAATGAATTCAGTAATTTTAAAACTGCTGAGAATTATTGTAAATCCCTCTAGAGCATATCAGGCTTAGGTAAATGTAAATTCTCAGGCTGGTGTATATTGAGTTAGAAAATGCGTATGGGTCATTCAAAAATACTAGTGTGGCTACAAACTGTGCCATCACTGCCCTCATTGTGTGATCCTGAAGGGGTGTTGCTGTGGAGTCACAGCTCTCCTCATTTGAACCATTTCATTGCAGGTTACAGCCAGTTCCTATAAAGAGAAAGGTGGCAGCCTACTTGACTTTCTGTAGGCCCCATCAAAGGCTAGTTGTCAGACAGCCTATAAGGAGGATCTTTTCTACTCTTGGGAATTAGAGTAGATTCATATGAGGAGGGTATTCAGGTACCTAGTAAAGTAAAGGCTTGGTCAATAATCACAGTTAAAAGAGTTACATCCTCACTATGAGGATCTGGGTAATCTTCAAGATAAAATCCAAGATAAAAAGGGGTTTATACTAAATGTCATTTGACCTGAGATTCCCTTTCACCAGATAATAAGTCTTGCGGGTGGGAAATATGTCCTGTACATCTTTATGTCTCATAATAACTAGTATAGTTCTAGATGAAACAAGCACTCAGGGGATATTTGTTAAACGGATGATTGTCATTTTTAGTTCAGAAAATGTAATGTACTAACCATAGTCTATTTGCCAGTTTCTATTGACCAAGACATGGTTTCCACTTTATTAGAGAAGTTCACCATTAGAATGTCATCACTGGAAAATGAACAGAGATAAAATCATAGATTCTTTCACTTCCATAAATATGATTGCATTTGGGAGGATTTTATGTAAATGTTGATTAAGTTTGAGACATGTATTTTCACTACAATTAAAGAATAGTCCTACATTGTGTAAAGTGGGAGATAGTAACATCAGTTTTGCAAAATTCAACTTAGATGCAGTTGGACACAATAAGCAATGCCTGAAACACATTTAATCTCCAAGCATAAAGGATAATAATATTGTTGAAAGTCACCTCAGTTTTGCACAATTCTACTTAGAGTTGGACACAATAAGCAATGCCTGAAACACATATAATCTCTGAACATAAAGGATAATAATATTGTTGAAGGTAACTCAATCTATTAATACCCAGTAGGAACATTTGTTCATTAAATTTTTAGTCTAGCTATTTTTGTCTGAATTAATTAATCTTTTTATTTTTATCTTTATCATTAGTACCTTTTTGCTGTTTAAATAAACATTAAAAAATTGGAGATAGATTAAAACAATTAAGCAGATGCAGTACTGGAATAGAGAATATATCACAGTAGTGATGCCTAAAATGTCACCTTCCCAATAGAGTGAATAAAACAATGACAACTCAGATAACAAAAGGTTTGCATGGTCAACACGAGCAATTCTCTTCCTGAGCACTCCTGTAACCCAGAATGTTTCCTGATCTATGGAGCTTTAGTCTATTTTTCCAACTCTCGTCAGGAGTGTTAGCACTTATTCCACCCTATTTTGTGATAGGAAAGATTTTTGTGTAAAATACTGTGATTTCAAGTCAGGTAATCATGACCATAGGGGGATAACCTAGGAAGATTTCAAAAAGAAATAACTCTGTGACAAACTTACATCTTACACGGTTTCAGCAAAGAAAAGATTTTACTGTAATGTTACTGGAATTTTCTTATCCATTGAGAGTTTTCCTGGACATCGATATCTTCATTTAGGCTAGGTAATATATAAAGTCCTTTCATTAATTTGGCTATTTCAGAGCTTTATTCAGAGATCATGCCTGGATATAAAGCCTCTCATTCTCTGAACCCTTCTCATTGAGTCAGTTGTGCTAGCTTTGACCACCACACCCAGTTACATTGGGTGGTGATGGTGAGAGATTCTGAGCCAGTTCAAGGACCTCTTGCCCACAGCACACTGGACAGAGAGTCCCTAAGGTGGAGGAAGGCAACATCTAGGTGCCTTTTATATCTACCTTCAATGCACAGTGAGTCAGGAGGGAAGATCACCCAGGAATGTCATTCTTGTTCACACAGCCATGGTGGTTTCTGCTGCTGTCCTGACCTATGTCAACCACCCATACTGATAACCACCTCCCAGAATAAATGAATCTCTTCTGCATCAGGAGATGCTAGCACTGGATGTTCTCCTAAGATCTACTTTGAGCTAGAATCTGCCCACAGAGGTGAGAAATGTACCTCCAAGTGGGTGTAGTGTCCTACTCCATCAGCAGCTTTCAGGATTAAATGCCTGATTCGGGCAGATTTGCTGGACTTGCTGAAGGTTCTTCCAAGAATCCCAGGAGCAGAGGTTTTATTTTAGAATCAGATGGATTAAAGATATTCTTGAGCGTCTATTGAGAATTTAAGTTCCCAGAAGGATCATAAGACATCATACTCACTTATCTTCTCCCTACGGAGGGAAAAAATGTCCACATTTTCTCTCAGAAGGAGAGCCGAGATTGTGTCTATTGTCCTTGGAGGAAAAGGCCTAGAGAATGGGCAGGGCAGTTATGGCATCACACTGTTTCTACACAAACTTTCTAATATCTCAAGGGTTATTATCCTGAGACAGATATCACGTATCTGTACCCAAATTCTTACAATTATTATGGTTTTATGAATTCATGCTTCTACAGTCCCCATGAAGGTACATGAGAGGCTGGGACTTTTAGATGGTTGAGAGGTGGGTACCCATGGAGCCTGTTCTGGCAACACTGAGAGGGAATAGATCCCCCAAGCCAAGAGGCATCTCTGTCTGCAGTAGGGGTTGATAGACACAAAAGAGGAAGGATCATGATATCCATAAGCGACAATTACCGAGCCCTTCTTATGTTTCAGGAAATGTGCCAAATGTTTTCTATTGACTACATAGTGATCCAGACATTATCAGCATTTTACAGTTGTGGACACCAAAGTTTAAATCCCCTTAATTACCAATTCTTTAAGTGTGACCCAGGGACCACTGGGAATCTCTGAGAACATTTCAAAGGGGCCAGGGGATCAAAACTATTTTCACAATAATAATTAGATACTTTTTGCCATTTCATCTGTACTCTTTCATGAGTGCACAGTGGACTTTTCCAGAGCCAACAAGACATGTCATATTGCAACACATAGAATACAGAGGAAGATATAAGATTCAGCAGTATTTTTAGGTGAAATGTAAAGTTTTTTGAATTAAACCAAGCTACTCTTTTCATCTTTTTTGTTTTATAAAAGATAGTTATTTTTCATAAAGATAGACTGTTTATATTAAAATATAATGGAAATATTTATAAATGAATTAAAAGTAAACATTTAGGGGCCAGCCAGGTGGCGTAGTGGTTAAGTGCACATGTTCTGCTTTGGCGGCCCGGGGTTTGCTGGTTCAGATCCTGGGTGCAGACATGGCACCGCTTGGCAAGCCATGCTGTGGTAGGCGTCCCACATATAAAGTAGAGGAAGATGGGCATGGATGTGAGCTCAGGGCCAGTCTTCCTCAGCAAAAAGAGGAGGATTGGCAGTAGTTAGCTCAGGGCTAATCTTCCTCAAAAAAAAGTAAACATTTAATAAATTCTCAGTTTTAATTTCCAATATGATACACATCAACAAATATAATCACAGATATAAAATGTCTTTGTGTCCTTAGTAATTTTTAAGATTTCCAAGGGGTCTTGAGACCAACGTTAGAGCACAACTTCATAAATGACAGATTACCAGTGTAGCAAGGGCAGGAGCTGAGAATATGAATTTTATCTGATACCAAATGTTTTTAGTTTTCTATTGCTGCTGCAACAAATTAACACAAACCTATGGGCTAAAAACAGCTCACATCTACTCCCTCACAGTTTCATTGGTCGGAAGTCCTGGGACAGGTCAGCTGGCTTCTCTGCACAGGTCTCACAGGCTGAAAACAAGGTCTTGGCCGGGTCTGCATCCTTCTCTGAGGTCCTTGCACGCAGCCCCTCCACCTTCAAATCAGCAGGTGTGTTGAGTCCTTCCCACTTTAAAGCTCCCTGGCTTCCTCCTCTGCTACTAGATGGAGAAAAATCCCTGCTTTCAGGAGGCTCACCTGATCGGGTCAGGCCCCCAAGATAACCTCCACATTTTAGATCAACTGATTTGCCAAATCCCTTCACAGCAGGACCCAGATTAGTGCTTGATTAAACAGTGAGGGGACAGGGATCTTAGGAGGCCAAATTTAGAATTCTGCCTGCCCCACAAAGTCTTTTTTCTTAACTGCTGAGTAGCATTTTCATTCTTAGATCCTATAATGTTCCTCAGATAGATGTCATCCTGTCACTGCTGTCTTTGTTATCAGACGCATATGCCTCCAGAACTCCTACCCAAAATAACCAAAATAATTCTGAATCCTAACTCAGAAAGGAACAATTTCCATTTCTGTGTCTTAATCTAATTGATAGGATTGGGATATTTTAAAGTTCCTTTTAATTCCGAATTTATATGAATTTAACTAAATAACTCTTTCTTGCACAGTCCACCCACGTGGCCCTTGGCCCAGTCTCTCCTCCAGCAAAATGATCATATGTTTCTGATCTTCTACATTTAGAAGAGCATTTCTATAACAGATCTAGAAATAGTTTATTCAGTGTAGTAGATACAGCAATAGCATGAATATGCCTACCACTTGGAGAGCCAGTGTAGGGTAGGGATAGACTCGAAGACACAGCTACCTCCTATAGAGCCATGACACACATTTTCATATTTTTGTACTAATTTAATTACTTGTTCTCCTGTGACCTGTGGTATTTGTACCTTGTAATAATCTTGTGCAGAACTGTTTCGCATAGAAATGAGCTGATGATTCAGCTAAATCAAGTTCTTCTCAGGCCAGCCATTTCCCATTGGTGTTACATTCTGAGGAGGCCCTAACTCCATCTTTCAACACGTTTGATCATCAGTATCAGTATAATCACGTGACTTATTTACATAAGGTAGTTGAATCTTAGCAACAATGCCAGTGTAACACCATATCACAGAATGGTCACAGTACAATTCTATTTTATTCAGAACAAGTAAGAATTACAGAGGTATATGCTAAGCCTTTCCAACAGCTTTGACTCTTGCCCATATACCAGATTATTTTTATGTGTCATTACAATTAGCCATGATTCACTCATTTGTGGGATCCAAGTCACTTGGGGACAAAGCCAGTTACCCCATTTCAGTTTAAAGGCTTGTACTGAAACTGGTTTCTGTTATGTGTTGTTCTCCTGGAAGAGAATTCCTTCTAATCTACTCTTTTTAGTTAAATTTTTTTTCCCAATTGCTGTTACTCCTTACTAAAAATGAATTCAGCTTGTCAATGATGCCTAGATAGCCACCTGTCTCTCCTAAAGCCATTTTTTGTTTTTGGGGCAATTCATTATGCAGCTTGTTGCTACTGAGTATGAATGGGGAACTGCAGTTATGATATGTGTTTTGTTACCGCACAATATTGGGTCCCAGACACTCGGGTTAAATAAGTGGCAGTCTGCCTGGATGTAATTTAGTCTGAGTATGCCATAAGGCCTCCTAGAACAGTCCTCCTGTCAGGGTGGGGCCATTTCCTGGGGAATTCACACCCACCATGGGAAGTCTACGCTTTATTCCCTTCAGAACCCCATGTCTTCTCCTCCTCTGTTTAATAGCTTTCCACCCACAAAAGCAAAGGTTATTCGTACCTGTGCACAGCACACTATGGCGTCCTAGGGATGCAGCTGTTATATTTTGTCCATTATAACCAAGGGCCTTTCTAAGCATTTGATCATCCTGCTTCACAGTTACACACTGATCAGTCAGGTGAGAATTGTACTACATATGAGGTCTGATGGCCATGTGGACAGTGGTTCCCAGATATTTCTTCCCAAATGAGATCTTTCTAGTAGAAGCAACCTGTAAAATAAGAGTGCAAGTTCAGTGCTACGTTCAGTCCAGTTTATCATCACATCATATGACCAAAATATTTCCCAGTGCAGTGCCACTCAGGACTGCATGCTTCCATTTGACTTTGTCAGGTTCCAAAAGTGGGTTTGGTTTTGGCAAACATACGACTTCACCATTTTGTGCATTTTGTTAAGAGACAATGTTATTCTCTAGCTGTGAGCCTTTTTTGAGGCACTAATGTAATATTAGATTTGCCTTTTGTGCAACCCATTTACTCATTTGTTTACTTTCAACTAATGTTTCTCTTTCTCTCCATTTGTCATTGATTTTAACTCCATTTTCCACCTTTGGAAGGGATATTAGGTTCAACCATTGTGCTGTTACAGAAGGCTGACAGCAATACTAGTTTAGCAAGTGTCCCTCAGGCCATTCCCATATGGGGTCTGGCTACATAGTTACTGAGCTAGTGGGCTTCCCCAACCACTAGGCAATACAGCTTCCACCACTGCCAACACAAGTGGTGACAGATGGGGTGAAAACACCTGCATCCCAGCAGCCTTTAGGAATTATGGCATCAAAGTCTAAAAGTAGAGCTACAGATTCTTGCTTAGGGATCATTCTGGCCCTGGCAACCACAGTTACAGCCCTGGTCTGGGGGCAGTTGCAAAAGGTAGGAAAACAGAAACTTGAGATTGCTGATGCAATTTACCAATAGCATTCTATTGATAGGAGAACTAAGGTGAGTTTTAATTGATCCAAGCTGAGGATCATAACCTGGGAAGGCAATCTCCATAAAGGAAGAAAGCATTCCAGAGATGCATGGTTTTTCAATACGGTTTTATACCTTTAGAGCAAACAACATACATCCAACATGCCCAGGACACATATTCATCAGTTTTAAAGAGGTACTCAGCTGCCAATTAGCAGGTCAATATGACCCTGATGTCCAGGAAAAGGAACTTATTTTCAGGAGTACTGATATGGCCTTACAGATACCAGCATTGTAGGAGGGCAAGGATGCATTCTGATCTTCAAAGACTGCATTCTTTTACTTTAACGGTTAAAGCAGATGTACAATGTGTGTTTGTTAGGCCTTCAGTCAACTTTCTTTAGTTCAAGCAGAATTAGTTTTAAACCAGAATAGCCACCCCATATCCCTCAATATGTGAACATTTTTTGTCAAGATAATGTGGGGAAAAATTGCATATGGTAACAGGATGCTCCCCGACTCCCTTTTCCTCAAATCCCCTGGAAAAGTGGAGGACTCTGTTGAGTGGAGACTTTTCCTTGGGCCCCCTCATGTCGAGAGTGAGCACACACACATGGAGGTGTGTATGCCAATCTCTCCTGCCTTTATCCTCCTATTTTAGATAACAAATGTTTCAATTGCTCATTCTATTCTCTATCAAACCACAACTCAGAGAATTATATGCAACATAATATGTTTATATGATGTGATATGTCTTTCCCATTGTTAGCAATATGGCCTGTAAAGTGCATTCTTTGGTCCAGAGAAATATAATGTGCTGGTCCAAATGTTACAGCCCGTTACTCCTTTAATCGTAGTTCCCTTTAGTTCATTGACCATATTTAAAATGGCTACTTGAAGTCTATCTATCTATTAAATGCAACATCTGGTCACTTCAAAGGTAGTTCCTGTTGCCTGCTTTTTTCTAGAGTCAGAGTCATACTTTTCTGATTCTTTACATGTGTCATAATTCTTTGTTGTAAACTGGACATTTTAGATAAAACTCTAGGTATTGGTAACCCTCACATTTGTTCTGGGGCTTTTTATTGTCATTTGCTTAGTTACTTGTTTATCGATTGTCCGGATTATTTTAGTGAGGTCTATTCTTCCATCCACCAGTGTATGAGCATTGGGTGTTAACATCAGAGGATGTTACTTCTTAGGGGCTGATGCCTTGGGTATGCCTACTGTCTCCCTGGGATGAGAGTGGTTATGTCAAGACTCTCTTTGCCTCTTTCCCTGATCATACTCAGCTTTTAAACTCCATGTTGTGGGCTGATTGGTCTCTTGTTCTCAGCAATGCTCTAGGGCATAGATTGTTCCAGACAAAAATCCAACCAAATTTAGGTTCCAATGAATGGATCCATCAGAGGAACCAAGAACCCCTAAGGAGAAAGGATAGTCTCTTCAACAAATGTTGTTGGGAAAACCAGATAAACCCATGAAGAACAATGAAATTGGACCACTATCCTATTGAACTCACAATACAATATCTTGAAAAGGAGGAAAGACTTAAATATCAGACCTAATACTATAAAAGTGCTAGAAGAAAATATAAGGAAAAAGTTCCTTGACATTGGTCTTGGCAATGATTCTTTGGATATGACAATAAAAGCACAAACAATAAGAACAAAATCAACAAATGGAACTATTTCCAACTTAAAAGCTTCTGCACAGCAAAAGAAACATGAACAAAATGAAAAGGCAACCGATAGAATAGGAGGAAGTTTTTGCAAACCATATATTGGACAAGGGGTTAATATCCAAACTATATAAAGACCTCATACAACTCAATAACAACAGCAAAACAACACAACAATCTGATTAAAAAATGGGCAGAAGAATTAAATGGACATTTTTCTAAAGGAGAGATCCAAATGGCCAACAGGTACATGAAAACATGCTCAACATCACTAATCATCAGGGAAAGGCAAATCAAAATCACAAAGAGATCACCTCACACCTGTTAGAATGGCTATCATCAAAAGATGATATAACAAGTATTAGTAAGGAAATGGAGAAAAAGGAACTCTTGTACACTCTTGGTAGGAAGGCAAATTGGCTCAACCAGTATGGAAACTACATGGAGGTTCCTCAAAAGTTAAAAGTAGATCTATCATATGATCCAGCAATTCCACTTGCTGAAGGTTCTTCCAAGAACCCCAGGAGCAGACGTTTTATTTTAGCATCAGATGAATTAAAAATATTCTTTAGTTTCTATTGAGAATTCAAATTCTCAGAAGGATCATAAGACATCATACTTACTTATCTTCTCCCTAAGGGGGAAAAAGATAGCTGCATTTTTGTTTAGAGGGAGAGCTGAGATTGTGTCTATTGTCCTTGGAGGAAAAATTCTAGGGAACAGGCAGGGCAGACATGGCATCACACTGTTTCGACACAAACTTTCAAATATCTCAAGGGTTATAAACCTGAGACAGATATCACATATCTGTACCAAAACTCTTACAATTATTGCAGTTTTATGAATTCATGCTTCTACAGGCCCCATGAAAGTACATGAGAGGCTGGGACTTTTAGATGGTTGAGAGGTGGGTTCCCATGGAGCCTGTTCTGGCAACCCTCATGGAATAGATCCCCCAAGGCAAGAGGCATCTCTGTCTGCAGTAGGGGTTGATAGACACAAATGAGGAAGGATCATAATATCCATAAAGAACAATTACCGAGTCCTTCTTTTGTTTCAGAAAATATGTCAAATGCTTTCCATTGACTACAGAGTTTAATCCAGTCATTATCTCCATTTTACAGATGTGGAGACTAAAGATTAAATATACTAAGTTATCCATTCTCTAAGTGTGGTCCAGGGACCACTGGGAATCTCAGAGTATCTTCCAATGGGTCCATGGGATCAAAATTATTTTCACAATAATATTTAGACGTTTTGCCTTTTTCACTCCTGGTTTTTCGTGAGTTCACAGTAGAGTTTTCCAGAGGGAATGTGACATGTGATATTGCAACAAATTGAATACAGAAGAAGATGTAAGATCCAGTTCTCTTTGATTAAGCCAAACATTTAATGGAAATATTTCTAATTGAATGAAAAGTAAATAGTAAATTATCAGTTTTAATGTCTAATATGATACATATTAATAAATATAACCACATAAATAAAATGTGTTTGTGTCCTCAGTAATTCTTTAGATTTGAAAGGGGTCTCGAGACTAAAGTCAGAGCACCATTGAGTAAATCATGGATTACCAATGTAGCAAGGGCTGGTGCTGGAAACACGAATTTTATCTGAAACCAAAAGTGTTTTCCTTTTCTGTTGCTGCTGCAACAAATAAGCACAAACCTATCGGCTGAAAACAGCTCACATCTACTCCCTCACAGTTTCATTGCTCAGAAGTCCTGGTACAGTCAGCTGGCTTCTCTGCACAGGTCTCACAGGCTGAGAGCAAGGTCTTGGCTGGGTCTGCATCCTCCTCTGAGGTCCTTGCACTCGGCCCCTCCACCTTCAAATCAGCAGGTGTGTTGAGTCCTTCCCACTTTAAAGCTCCCTGGCTTCCTCCTCTGCTACTAGATGGAGAACAATGCCTGCTTTCAGGAGGCTCACCTGATCGGGTTAGGCCCCCAAGATAACCTGCACATTTTAAGATCAATTGATTTGCCAAATCCCTCCACAGTGGTACCTGGATTAGTGCTTGATTAAATAGTGAGGGGACAGGGATCTTAGGAGGCAAATTTAGAATTCTGCCCACCCCACAGGGTCTTTTCTTTTAACTGCTGAGCAGCGGTTTCATTTTTGGATCCTATATTTTCCCCCAGAAAAATGTCACCCTGTCACCAGTATCTTTGTTATCAGCTGTATATGTCTCCAGAACATCCACCCAAAATAATCTAATAATTCTGAATCCTATGTGAATTTAACTGAGTAAACTCTTTCTTGCACACCTGGCCATTGGCTCAGTCTCTCCGACCCCAAAATGATCACACTTTTCTGAGCACCTACATTTAGAAGACCGTTTATATAACAGATGAAAAAGTAGTTGATTCAATGTAACAGATACAGCAATAGCATGAATATGCCTACCATTTGGAGGAGCCAGTGGAGGGTACGGATAGACCTGAGAAAAGGCTCTATCCTATAGAGACATGACGTACATTTTCAAATTTTTGTACTAATTTGAGTACTTGTTCTCTTTGACCTGTGGTATTTGTACCTCCAATAATCTTGTACAGAACTATTTAGCACAGAATTGAGCTGATGATTCAGCTAGATCAAGTTCTTCTCAGGCCAGCCATTTCCCATTGGTGTTACATTCTGAGGAGGCTTTAACTCCATCTTCCAACACATTTGATCATCAACATCAGTGTGGTCACATGACTTATTTAGATAAGGTAGTTGAATCTTAACAATAATGCTAATGTAACACCACATCACAGAATGGTCATAGTACAATTCAGTTTTATTAAGTACAAGTCAGTAAAAATTACAGAGTTATTTGCTAAGCCTTTCCAATGGCTTTGACTCTTGCCCATTACCAGACTATTATTATGGATAGATGTCATTACAATTAGCCATGATTCACTTACTTCTGGGTTCCAAGTCCGTTGGGAACAAAGTCAGTTGCCCTATCTAAATTTAAAGGCTTGTGCTGAAACTAGTTTCTATTGTCTGTTGTTATATAGTGGGGCCCACTTCTGTCCCCCATTCCCCATGGTGAGGACATGGTATTATTGAGAATTGTTCCTTTCATCCTAACTGTACTACAGGTTGTGTCTTTTTCTGATCTATTCTTGATGAGAGTCATGGTGCATTAATGAAAACTATAAGTCCCCAGAGAAGTTGAACAAGTTCTAAAGTCTATAAGATCCCCACAAGAACACCCCATAGCCCTTAGCAGCTAGAGTGGAAGGCCATTGCCCCGTGGTTACTTTAGCTTCCATCTGCATCAACACAGTCAAGAGGTCCTGTTGGGTCAGGACTGAGGACCAGCAGTATCCAGTATTACTTGTTGAGTCTGCCTGACCCATTTCTCTGAAGTCTCAATGTATTTCCAGGCTGATTCTCATCCCTTGCCTTCCTCATGGGGGAGAATTCCCTCTAGTCTACTCATTCTGGTTAACAAATTTTTCCACTGACTGTCATTCCTTATTAAAAGATAATTCAGTTTGTCAATGTTGCCTAGATAACCATCAGTCTCTCCTAAAGCCATGTTTTGTTTGTGGGACAATCTATTATGCTTCTTGTTTCCGTTGTGTCCTAATGCGGTGAGTATGATGATATATGTTTTGTTGTTCCATAATATTGGGTCCCTCATACTAGGGTTAGATAAATGGTAGTCCCACCTAGATTCAATTTAGTCTGTGCATGTCATAATGCCTTCTAGAACCTTCCTACTGTCAGGGTTGGGGCCATTTCCCAGGGAATTCATACCCATCGTGTGAAGTCTATGCTTTATTTCTGTCAGAAATCCATTGTCTTCTCTTCTGTTCAATAGCTTTCCACCCACAGAAACAAAAGTGATATGTACTTGTGCACAGCACACTATGGCATGCTAGGAATATATTTCATATATTTTATCCATTATAACCAGGGACCTTTCTAGGTATTTTAACATCAAGTTTTACAGTTACACAGCGATCCGTTAGCTGAGAATTGTACCACACATGGTCTGATGGCCATGTGGAGAGTTGTCCCTGGAAATTTCTTCCCAAATCAGATCCTTTTTAGTAGAAGCAACCTGAAAAAAAAAAAAAAAAAAAAGAGACGAATGTTACTGCTACATTTGGTCCAGTTTATCATCACATCATATCATCAAAATGTTTCCCAGTGTAATGCCACTCGGAATTGCATGCTTCCATTTGACCTTGTCAGGTTCCAAAAGCGGGGTTGATTTTGGCAAACATATAACTTCATCATTTTGTGATTTCTGGCATGATTATGTTAAGAGATAATATCATTCTCTCTTGAGGCACCAATGTAATATTAGATTTCTCTTTTTGTGTAACCCAACTATTTATTCATTTGCTTGCTCTCAGCTACTATTTCTCCTTTTTTCCCTTATTATTGATATTAACCCAGCTTTCCACCTTTGGGATGAATATTAGGTTCAGTCACTATACCGTTACAGATTGCTGACAGCAAAACCAGTTTAACAGCTGTCTCTCAGTCCATTCCCATTCATATAGTGTCTGGCTACATAGATACTGGACTAGTGGGCTTTCTAAACCATGGGGCAAAACAGCTGCATTCACTGTCAACCCCAATTTTGTCAGATGGAGTGAACACACCTGCATCTCATCAGCTTTTAGAAGTTCTGGCATCAATGTCTGAAGGTATAGCTGTATTTTTTTGCTTAGGGATCATCCCTGTTTCTGGCAACCAGTGTTGCAGCCTTGGTCCAGGGCCAACAGCATAAGGTAGGAAAACAGAAAGTGAGATAATGTGGGGAAGAATTGTATATAGTACCATAATCATCCCCTACCTTCTTTCCCTGAAATTCCCCAGAAAAGTGGAGGAATCTATTGAGTAGGGTCTCCTCTGTGAGTCTCTTCATCTTGAGAGTAGCACACACTCATGAAGACATGTTAGCCAATCCTTTCTGCCTTTATCTTTTCTCATTTTAGATAAGAAATGTTTGGATTGACCATTCTAATTTTCTATAAAACCATTTCTCAGAGAATGATATGTAACATAATATGTCTACTCAATATGGTATGTCTTTGCCCATAGTTGGCAATATGGGCTGTAAAGTGCATACTTTGGTCTAAAGAAATGCAATCTGGTGATCCAATGGTACAGCCTTTACTCCTTTAATCATGGTTTCCTTTAGTTCACTGAACATATGGCTACTTTGATCTTGTCTGTTAAATCTAACATCTGGTCACTCTCACAGGCGGTTTCTGTTGCCCCCTTTTTTTCTAGAGTCAGAGTCATACTTTCCTGTTCTTTACATGTCTCATAATTCTTTTGTTGTAAATCAACATTTTAAATAAAACTCTGAGTATTGGTACCTCCTCCACACCTGCTCTGGGTCTTTTTACTGTTATTTACTTGATTACTTATTTATTTATTGGCTGGATTATTTTAGTGAAGTCTAGTCTCCCATCCACTAGCACTTCAGTGTTAGGTATTAATATCAGAGCATGTTGCCTCTCAGGGGGTGACAACTTGGGTATACCTGTAGTCACCCAGGGATGACAGTGGTTATGACAAGGCTCTCTTTGCCAGGCTATTTCCCTAACCACACTCAGCTGTTAAACTCCACTAATTGTGGGCTGATTGGTCTCTTGTTCTCAACAGCGCTCTAGGGCATAAATTGCTCCAGATAAAAATCCAATGAAATTTGGGCTCCAGTGAAGGGATCCATCAGAGGTCAGTGTTGGAGCTTCTGTCTGACCCCTGGAGGGCCCCTCTCAGCTATTCCTTTCTCCAGTTCTCTCCTGAAAACTAGTCAGCCTACAGATTAGCCTGTATCTCCAATGGATCTAACACAATCTCTTCCCACCTGCCTCTCAACACAACCTCCACTGTTTTGAGAGCTCACTTAGTCTTGAATTTCTGCACACTCTTGAAAATGGAGTTAGCTTCTTTGGGAGAGATTACTAGCTATTTTATGGCTGGCCTGCTTGTACCTCTAGGCATAATCTTTAAGTTATGATTTTTTGACTATGTATGGGGACAATGGCATACTTCTCCCTGAAATGTCCATTTTAGGGACTGGGCTTTCAGTGCAGAGTGAGGGAGTGGGGACAGTAGCCTCAGGTCTTCTTGACTTGCCTCCTGTAGTGTGGGACCACCACATTAGAGCTGCAGCAAGGGGCCCAGGATTTCAGCACTGCTGTACCCAAGGAAGAGTCTCTGTCCCACGAGTGGCAGCTGGACAGAAGAAGGGATCTCCCACTTCCTGCCTCCCTCACCCAGCACTTAGCCTGTCTGAAAGTCAGCTGTATGAAAGTCAGTAGCAGTTAGCTCTGGGGCAGGAGAAGAAATGCTGAGGTTTTTCAGGCAGGATGAGAAATGCTGGTGTCCTGCCCCTCCTGGGAGATGGCCCTCTGACGGGGAGTTAGGGGAGTGGGGAACCCTGTGGTCTTGGCTGAATGTGTCTACAGTGGAGTTTCCTTCTCTATGAGGTGAGGAGAGGGAGGGAGGCAGCCAATCTTGCTTCAGATATCGGACTCTTGCTCTTCATACTGAATTTTAGTAGATTTTCTTGAATAACTCTTTCTTCGTTTGCTGGATGTCCTTAGGGCCATTCCCAGAGACTTTAACTGTTTCTTTAAAAATAACTTCCACCAGTTTTCCTGGGGAGCATGTCCACAAGAGTTTGTCACACTGTCATACGAAAAGTAGAATTCCTCATTAATGTATTTTTCTACATAATTTATTGTGAGAAGAGGTTATCAATGTCAGATAAAATATTTCCTTTCAGCATTTGCTTCTATTCAGCCATTTTCTTGACCAAGTCTTCATTTTTCTTTTCCTAACCATCGCATGCCACCCTCGAGGTGGGGAAGCATTGTTGAATACCGTGGTGAAGGACTGAACATTCATCTGCAACTACCTATGTGGTTTGGTAGCTCTTGTTATAAGCAGTTGTGGTCCTGGTAGTTATGTCACAGCCATCCTCTATGACAAGTTTTTGAAAACATTTATCTTGATGACTTTCAGGCATCTTCAAAACTCATGGGCTTTGTTGAACCTAGAGGAGGCTGTCAGCAGGGCCTGCAGTCTTCACCACCTCCCTGCCTGCATGGTGGGGCCTTAGGCACCTTCCTCTCTCAGCAGCTGCACTGAAAAGTCCCTGTAGTGTTTTAACCTTCAATAGTTACAAATGGTGACAGGAAAGGTCTGTTTTTTTACTTTATTCTTAGAATTGGAAGCAGTATATTTTAAAGATTTGATATGGGATCTAAAGATATTATCTAGTTTGCCAGGGTCTGAAAATCCCATTGACAAACAAAAATCATATTTCTTTTTATTATTTAAAAAAATATTTATTTTCTTTTCATTTTTCTTTTAGTGATCAAGAATTCATTGTTTTGTGAGTCTTAAGTTTACAAGTGCAAACTGTTCTTGCATTTTCTATTCACTACAGTATGTTTCTTTTTTTTTAAAGATTGGCACCTGAGCTAACATCTGCTGCCAATCTTCTTTTTCTTCTTCTTCTTCTTTTTCTCCCCAGAGCCCCCCAGTACATAGTTGTATATTCTAGTTGTAGGTCCTTCTGGCTCTGCTATGTGGGACGCCACCTCAGCATGGCCTGATGAGTGGTGCTAGGTCTGTGCCCTGGATCCCAATGGGCGAAACCCCGGGCTGCCAAAGCATAGCGCATGAACTTAACTACTCGGCCACGGGGCCCACCCCTATGTTTCTTGTTTAATATATGTTTTCAGTAAGACAGATGTAAGCCTAGGAATGTTCAATCTTTTTGTGAGAAGATGGCATAAATTTACTTCAAATGAAACCATAGAGCAATTTGTTGGAGGAACATTTTAATACCAGGGAACAGGTAGAAACTGAGAGGAAATCCATGGGTAGTTGTATGAAGGTCAGAAATGGGCATGTTGAATTTGAATTGACTGAGGAGAACCAAGAAAGGAAGAAGAAAACAGTAACACATATTATCATACAGCACTTTATACTTCAAGGGAGAAGAGAGGCCAGAGAGATTCCAAAGGGGACTATTGAAAGTAAGATGACTGGGGCTCCAAATATCAGAGTAATTCTCAGTTTTAGGATTCTCCTGCACTGTCAGTCTATATGATTCCCTTTCTTTACAGGGTAAAGATTTATCTGTTATAAGAACTGCTACTTGTGCTTACACACTTTCTTTACTGGGCGTTTCCTGCAGAAATGCCAACAAAGGCAGTGGTCTAAACCTCCCCTCACTCCTGGCTTCTGCCCCTGACCTCCCTGGTATCTTGCCCATGTGGACCTGCATGATGGGCCCTGTCTCCTGTCTCCAGGACATGTGGCTATAATCAACTGTTTTTTCCTGAGTCTCTACTCTGCCTCCTCTTGTGGCCATGCCTGACTGACCATTGTCAGGGACTGGAGTTGGCCACCCCAAGATATGACTCTTTGGCATGAAGATTATTTGGGGCTGGTTACTTTTAAAACTTGCAGACAGGAAAGAAACTCTGAAAAGTAGAATTTACTTAACCTTTATTAAGAGACATTTACATTTGTAAAGGAAATCTCCATCTTTAAAGGTGTCTCCCTCTCTGTACCAGAAAGAAGGGGGGATGACCTTATCTCTAGAAACTCTTATCAATGCAGAAGGCAAGGACTTAAATCTGCATGATAACCTTACTCTTGTTTACTGTCTCCCATAACTGACTCCCTGCATCCCCAGCATCCTCCTTTGTCTTTACCTGAGTGTGGTATTTAAGGTGAGAGCTTCTGCCATTTTGGTGAGTTGCTCAGTTTGCCTGAGTGTCTCCCATGTGTACATGTTATAAAACTTTGTTTAATTTTCTCCTGTTATTCTGTCTCATGTGAATTTAATTCGTTGTCCGGTCATAAGGAGTCTGAGTGGGTAGAAGAAATTCCTCCCCCGCTACCCATTTCTTGTTTCTTGATAGTGACCTGACAAGAAGAAGAATTTTAAAAAGTCCCACTGTTTACCAATTTTTCAAAGTTTATGTCTTCTGGTTTTTGGAGCATCTCTAAGAATCTTTGCCTACCCAAGGTCATGAAGATATTCATCTGTTTAATTTTCTAAGGTCTATATGGTTTCACGTTACGTGTTTAGGTCTATAGTAGTCTTTTTTATTGTGGCATTTATTATAGCACAAAGCCAAAAATGCCACCCACCATATTCACAAGGAGCAAAGCCCCCTCCCCCATGATGATCTCTGCTGTCTCTCACACTGGCCTCTCCTTGCACAGCGCTCTCCTCAGGGCACCCTTGACCTCTGCGTTCCTCAGGCTGTAGATCAGTGGGTTCAGCATAGGATTGAAAAGACTGTAAAACAAGGAAAGGATCTTCTGCTGCTCATCAGGTTGGCTGGATTCGGGTACCATGTACATGATGATTACGCTGCCTAAGAAGAGCCTGACAACAAAGAGGTGGGAGGAGCAGGTGGAGAAGGCCTTTCTGTGGCCCTCCCCGGACTGGCTCCTGAAGATGGCAAACAGGATGTGTGTGTAGGACACCAGCACCAAGAAGAGGGGCCCAACTAAGATAAAAACACAGGATGCAAAGATAAGAACTTGCTTGAGCCTAGTGTCAGTACAGGCCAACTTGAGTACGGACAGGATTTCACAGAAGAAGTGGTTGATTTCATGAGGCGCACAGAAGGGCAGCCTCAGGATGAGAACTAAATGGACCAGAGCCAGATGAAGCTAAATACCTGTAAAGTGACGACCAGGTCCAAGCACACTTTCCAGCTCATGATGACAGTGTAATGCAGGGGGTGGCAGATGGCCATGAACCGATTACATGACATCACCACTAAAATCAGGCACTCTGTGTGAGCAAAAGCCAGATACAAAAATGTCTGTATAATGCAAGGAACAGAACAAAGGAGATGGTTCTTTTCTGGCTCAGAAGATTTGCCAGCATCTTGAGGACATTGTTGGAAGCATAAGACATGTCAGTGATGACTAAGTGGGGGAGGAAGAAGTACATGGGGGTGTGAAGTCTAGAGTCTAAGCAGATAAGCCCCAGAATGACCCCATTCCCCAGAAGGGTGAGGGTATAGAAGAGAGAGAAAAGCCCAAAGAGGACCAACTCCAGTGCTGGGTCCACCTGGAATCCCAGCAGGGTGACTTCTACGAGCCATGTCAGTTTGCCTGCCATGATCCCGCAGTGAGACAGACAAATCCACATCCATGTCAGGAAGGTCAGAGCTGTAGGGCAATCAGGACACAGAATATTTATTGAATCTTACAGTGTGAGCACTTAGAAGCTACTACTTTTGCTTGATCTTCTATAATTTATTTTTAGATATGTTGTAAAAATTAACTCAGTGTGCATATAAATTAGAAATAAATGCCCCTTGTATCAAAGGAATAATAGAATATATGTATATAATTTGTTATAGATAATAAAATATACGATAACATAATAGGATACATCAGCATCTTGCAGTACCTCTGTCCATCTCCAGTGTTTGTAGTGTTATTTTGATAGCTTTATTTATACTTTACCAGCACTTGGTACTGAAATTTAGGCATAATTGAAAGAAGTCTGGCTACATCTTGAAGATACGTGCATATCCTAAATTCGTTAAACATGATGACATTTCTGCAGCCTTTTCAAATATGAAACTCAAAGGGGAAAATGAATTCACATTAACAGTGGGTGCATTTAAAGATGACAGCTGTATTATTATTGTATTTTGTTTAGGTGTTTTCTCTTATCCCTTTTAGTACCTAACATAAAGACAAATCCCAGAGCTTGTCTTATTTTATGATGCGAAAGAATCGTTTATTATCACTATTTCCTCCCAGCTTTGGCAACTCCCATTGTCATCCAATCCCCTGAAGACCGTCCTCATCACTGTTCCCATGCTGACCGCCTCCTGCTGTTCTGATGGATTCTGAGCAGCTCACAGGGAGTAGGACCAGCTCCAGCATCAGTTGTTACCGCTTTCTAGAGAGCTCCTCCTGGGAGGTGCCTGGGTGTGTCCAGGAGCAGAGGGAGAAAGGGCCCTGAAGGGCTGGATGGCAACATCACGTTGAGAGACTAGGTGACCTGGTGCTGTCCCTTTACACTCTCTTCACATTTTATTCCAGAAACAGACTGAACTGTTTTTATTTTTAAATTAGTCTAAAGCTTCAAATCCAATAGAATATTTAAAAAATAATTTCAATGTTTTCCTTTAGTATACATTTAGATCCTCAAATTCATATTTTAAAATTGGTATTATATAGAATGTTTTGTAACTACCATTTCCACTTAATATAAAAATTTAATGTATTAAAATAATACTATACAGGTATTTAAAATTAGCACAATATTCTATTGGCATTTTAATTTTATTGTTGGAAATTTGTGGTTCTTATTTCTCTTATGTTTAGTAGTATTGAGATTCAAACTGAAGTTTTGTGTATAATCATGATTATTTCTTTAGGATACACTCTGAAAGTGAAATTACACACACTAAAGATATAGACACTTTAAAGCTATGATACCTAGTGCCAACATCCCTGCAAAATTTTTACCAATTTCTCCCTCTGATGCTGTGTGAGAATTATGCCTCTTTCTCACATGATCATCAATACTACAAATTATCAGTTTTAACCTTTGCTAATTGGATATGAGAACAATTTCATAGAATTTAAATTTGTATTTCCACTATTCCTTACATACATTCCTTAGTGCATCATGTTCCCGTCTCTGTTCTCGGCTCTGGAGGCACAGCAGTGGATAAGGGAGATATTCTCAAGGGGAGACATATTGTGGGGAAGTAGGTGGTCTGCCATCATGTGTTCCTCACATTTCCATGGAGGGGAGGACCTCCCTACCCCGGATGAAGCACTTTGGGATACACCCACCCTCTCTGTCCTCTAGTTGACATGATTTGTGAAACAGGAAAAAGGCACTGAGGATGGCCCTCCTCTGCTCCTCTGTTTGGTCAGACACATTTCCATGCTTCCGGTTAGAGCCTGCAGGGGCATGTTCTGTCTTTGGGGTGGGGTGGGCTAATGTTTGTGATTGTGTTTTGGAGAGAAATTTTGTTAAAGATATAAATGATGTTTTCCAATGGACCTCACTAATAAAACATATGTTTTTAATTTCTTCCTGCTTCCTGTGTCTCTTTCTCAATTTATTTTTTTCTGACTTGGAGCAAGGAGAGGTCATGGTTAATTACCACCCCTAAAACACCAGGAGTAAACAAATCAAAAAAATATTTGTTGAGAGTGAAAAGTACTACAAAGGTAATAAACAGGGTAAATGATAGACGGTGACCCAGTTTGAAGGGCCTCCTGTAGATGGGATTGTCAGGAAAGGTCTCTCCAAAGAGGAGACACATGGGTGGAATCTAAGCATTGGAGGGGAGTCCACCCTGACTACAGTGGCATAGACCGCTCCTTGCACAGAGAACAGTAAAGGCCAATCCCTGGGCAGGAAGGACATGGTGAGTTCTTGGAACAGAAAAAAATCCAATGTCTCCAAACCATAGGGACCAAGAGGTTGTCAATATTCATAGTAACTCTGTTTATATTTTTAAAAATTTGAAATTGCATAAAAGTTTATAAATTAGAGATGGATTAAAATATCTGGCTACTTTTGTAGCAGAATACAATGCAGCCATTAAAAGAGGATATAAGTCTTTGTATAGTGAAAAGAAAATAGTCCACATAAAGACAAAGCACATCTTTATAATATGATCCACTTATATTTTAAAACATGAACTTATTTATACACATAGGTCTTTTTGGCCTATTTACATATATGTAGGAAAATTCTGTAAGGTAAAAATGAAATGGTTTACAATGATTATCTTTAAAGAATAGGATTATACAGGGACCTACTTTTTCTATAAATTGTTTACATATTTTTTAGTTTGTTTTTTGATAAACTTTATGCATTATCAGGAGCAAAAATAAGATATTTCTATTTTGGAAAAATCCACAATGTAATATACAACCAAAGTTGCACATTATTTTTGCTCATCCTGAGTCTAATCCTCATCAAATTTTAACAGGAATCTCAAATCTGAGCAGATTTTCTTAGAGCTTCAAATGAGAGAAGTGTCACTACATTATGATAAATACTTGACCTTTGACAGGACAGGTGATATCAAAAACCTCAATCTCATTTTTCTTAATAGAGATTTCTCTTCTGAATTGTCCTGATAGAGAAAAAGATCAAGATCTTCTGTTGACTAAAAGTAGAAATAGCTCTTACATCTGATTGAAAATTATTGCAAAATCCACCAGAATGTGGAGGAGCGTACCTGCAGAGCACTATTCTGAGGTTGCACAGTCAAGGAAAGTGAACTTTGTCATTCAGACAAGCACATTTCAATCCCCTTATAATTTTCTTATCTGTGATGTAGCTTCTCAGGATTTCCAGTTAAAAACGAAAAGAATTGAAAACAATGATAAATTCAGTATCTGTAAATGCGTAATCAGAAGTGACGAGGAATTTATCTGTCATCTAGCCAGGAATCTTTCCATCGGTATTTTTAGAAAAGGCACTTAGAATCAGCCTACTTTCTAGTGGAATGTTGTGTCCCAGCTCGGCTCATGGAGGCCTCCTCTTCCCCTAGAATCTCCTGGAGGGATGCAAGTCAAGCTTTGCCCCTGGGAATTCCCTTTAATCATATTCCTGTGGTTACAATGTGCTCACTAGTGAACACATTTGATCAGAGTGCCATGAACTGCAAATTTGAGAGACAATTGTTCTCTTTCACGTGAATTTGTGTGTCTATACCTACATGGATTTGGTGTTTTTCTTAAAAGGAGGGGGCCTTCTTAGACTAACTTCCTAAGTTTTGGGTGGACACTTCACTGGAGCTCCCAAAAGACAGCAGCAAATTAACGTCAGTAAGATATCTTACAAAGTCTCTCAAATATTATGGAATGCTTTTATCTGAGCTGATAGATATACTTTTGATTTCTTATTGATTGATGTGTTTTAATTTCATGCAGAGCACCATTAAAGGGTATATATTGAACTTCCAATTAGGAGATATATGAAATGAGAACCTTTTCAATTTTATGGAAAATACAAATTTAATAACAGAATGGAATTGGTCCTTTGTGGAGATAGCAAATATTATCTTAATCGGTCCCACTGAATCAAGCTGAATGGCATGTCAGAGAGCTCTTAATGCCTGAGGCCTCCAGGAACATGGACATTTTGTAAATTTTTAAAGCTCTTCTTGAATAAGCACACTGTGTTATCATGGTGAGCAAGGAACAGAAGTAATGACAGAAAATTAGATAGTGACTTCAGAAAAACTCCCATATGCATATCTTTGGAGCAAATAAGGACACAGGAAGCTGGGAAGAGTAAATTTCTTTCCAAAGATCATCTTTGCATGAGTCAGGGGAGGCCTGCAGGAGGTGAAGTGTGGGTGAGAGCTTGAAGAGGAAGGGCAGGCAGGCTGAGGGCAGGGCCTGGGCAGCCTGTCTGGGCCTGAGATGGAATCCTGGGAGCGCAGCAAAGGAAAAGCCCAGTGGGCTCATCTGGGACATCCATGTGTGTTCCTCCTGCACCCAGCCAGTGACCTAGGATACGAGGCACATGAACGCTTCAGCTATCAAATATGCACGCCGTTAGCTTCCTTGGCTCAAATGATTTGGATCATTTTCATAATCAAAGTTCACAATTAAAGCAATCAGGAATTATAGAATTTTACATGTAATGTTTTTAGGTAAGACATTTCTGAAGGAAACCAGTAGCCTAGAGAAAACCATTTCTAAATGGCAGGAACAAATAGAAATCTTAGTGAATGAACTCATTTTATCAGAGTGAACTACGGACAAACCATCGTGATACATGACGTCACTTGCAATTTTTATAGTTTTGTAGGAAGGTCATGAGGAGATAGCTCTATAATGGGGGCTGTCTACACACGCTAGTTGTTCATCAGCTCATTTGTGAGGACAAAAAAGTAAAAATACACAATAGAAGCAAAAACATTTTTTTCCTCTTAAATATTGGTATGATGTACATTTTGAATTTCACAGTTCAAGTCATATTTTTTTCCTCTGAGAAAGAGCCTGTGGCAGATACAATAAAGAGGCAGTTGAAATGAAGATTTCTTTAAGTGTCCACAGTAGCTGCACGTTAAAGAAAGATCTTCAGTGCCCAGAACAGGGAAAAGTTTCATGACTACATTTTTCTGTTCTTCCATAGCATATAAATGAGCAGGGCCTGAAAAATGAAATATTCCTGATTGAGGATGATGGCAGCACGGTTCACATGTTGGTCAGACATCATTCTAACCCCGATTCTGCAAGGTGAAGCTGTGAGCTTGAGTCACTTATTCTAAGCGTCATTGTGTCCATCTGTAAAATGGTGACAACAGCTGTCTAAAGGGCTGATGTGAAGAGTAACTGCAGAGAAGTTGGTACATACTGGGAGTTGCAGGGCGGGTGTGAAGAATAAATGCCACTCAATTGGCATATATTCAGAGTTAAATAAATCTAAGCTGTTATTGACAGTGTTAAGGAGACCACAAAATTGAAGGCAGACTCCAAACCATTGGGATTCAAGAGCCAACGAAATCGTGTTATTGTAAACTCTTTCACATTTATCTTGCTTTTCTTACTGGTTACTTCTGAGCTTAAATAGAAAACATACATTTTACTTTCATTTCTATTAATATTTTTTAAATTAAGCTTAAAAAGGAATTTAAAGAAATGGAATTATCTTTTAAAATAACTACACTCCTGGATTGAAGAAGAAAATACAGGTTTTAAAACTCAAATCCAGTTCTGTCATGACAAATTTCCCAATATGAGAGGAGAGTAAATGTTATGAAAGGAAAAGGGCCGTATTCAGGATATTTATACTGACCCTATTTATACTGTTCCTATTGATCAGTCTCTGAGAGTGAGAGCCCTGGGCTGTCAAAGATGCAGATCTGGGGCAGCACAGAGTTGTCCAATTTTCACGCTTATTCAGAAATTACTTACCATCTCCAACAGTTGCTTCAAGACTCAGCTTGATCCTAATGAGTTGCATAGTTTAAGAAACAAACAGACAAGGATTCTGAGCCTACTGCCTGGGGTCAAATCCCAGGTTTGCTACATACTAGCTTTGTGACTATTGGTGCCTTTGTGTTCCTCAGTGCCTCCATCTGCAAAATGGGATGAATACTAAGCCTTACATCATAGGATAGTGGAGAGAATTAAAGGAGTTAACACACATAAAGCACTTAAGTGTTTAAAGATATATTATTAGGAATTTGAAAACCATCACTGGAGAGTAACTGCTGGATCCAATAATCATAAGGAAGCATATTACATGCTTAACATTCCTCTATTAAAATAAAGAACAAAAAGAGAATCTGTCCACCAATACACACTGAGTTTGTCTCACAAGAGAATGCCATCTATTTCCTGTTCAAGTGAGACATGGGTTCTTTTTCCTTACACAATGTTTCCGAGAATCTGTGAAGGCAGCTGGCTAGCAGGGGAAGGAAGATTAGTCTCAGGGCAAGAAAACCACTCCCCTCTGCCTTCAGGATCTTCTGTGTCCAAGAAGAGGCACCTGGGCCTCGTGGCCCCTGCAATTCCTTGTAGCCTTTGAGCCAGTTGATCTCCTATATGGATGGCTAGCTGACTCCTCTCCTCTGACACAGTCATGACAAAGCTAAGAGCTGACACACGAGGATGAGTGGGACATGAATGGAGGGTCCTAGAAATTAGAGGCATTGTGGCCACACCATGGGGATAGGCAGTGGTCCCTAGAGAACCCCTCAAGCCCCTAGTTATGAAGACAGGCTTAGGCTCACACGCAAGTCATTTAGCCACTGATCCCTAGAGCCAGTGATCTCATTCACTCCCCTTTCCCATTTCCCACCTGCAAACCCCAGCTCAGGGCTGATGAACCACTTTTCCTTACAGTGGTACCATCTGTGTTCTTTTATCAAACATGGCCTTGGGCTTAGAAGAAAGCTCACAGAGAAGGAGGACTGGGATTGATTCTCCTCTCTAAAGGGGCCTCATGGGGAGGGTAAGCCCAGATTCACGGCTCTCCTCACTGAACTTTATGATAGACTTGCTTCTGCAAGGGAGGGCTTTTTCTATCATTGTTTAACACCCAAATCCCTCCCCACAGACACAAATAATGATTCAGGGACAGAACCATGTGGCATTACATCTACTCATGTTCTCCCCAGAGAGATTTAAGGAGTTTGCTCCTTTCCTATGGGGCAGGTGAAATAATGAATGCATTTCCCATGTCAGTTCATTTGGTTCTTTCTGTATCCAATGGTAATTTTTGAGTTTGTCTGGAATTTGTTTATGTTTGCTTGGGATTGCATGAGGTGAGGATGTCTCTAAACTATGCAAGACCCTGGCACAGAAAATAACAAAATTCAACACTGTGCCATAAGTTAATTTCTCTCAATACTTCTTTTATTCAAGTGTTCAAATTGCTCCACTCTCTAATTCCTTCTGTTCAACTGCAGAGGAGAGGCTGTTATTTCTTGATCTCTCAGAGGAGTTGCCCCATGGACCCTGTTGAGACATCATCTCAGAGAAATAGGTGATCTCCCAATGGAGACAACGCTATTGCCAAATAATCCCTGCACATTTCTCACTTACAAACATTTTTGACTTGACAGTTTAGATATACCTTTCCCTAAATTGCCTTATGTTTGCCCTCCATTTCCAACATCTCCAGATTTCTGAGCCACATTTTTATTTCTTCATCCTGGGTTAAGGGCTACAGTTAAATTGAACCAGTCTCTCTCTCTCTCTTGCACTAATGATAATATTTAAAACTTGTCAAGTCCTTGCAGGTCTAACATCCTAAGAGTCTGTCTTAATCTAGTTCTCTAGAGAGACTTCGTCTTCAACTGTGGTGGAAGGAGCACTTCAAATTAAAAGCAATATATTTGATCTATTGGAGAGCAGAAAAATGTATATTTAAGAGGAGGCAAATTGGGGTTATTTCTTTTCTTAAAATAATCTGTGTGTCCAATAGAACCTCACTCCACTTACCTCCTTATTCTCCAACACACACTCTCTACTTCCTTCAAATCCTACTCCCCAGTACCTCCTGCTCTTGAAAGTCTTAGTTTTTGTGTCAAGCCCATTTTCTCCTTGTGTTACCCATTTGACTTCAAACATAAAGCCAATCCTTCAAAGCTGTCATGGAGCCCTCTTCAACCATCCCAACCTAAACTGGTCTTCTCTGGTAGCCTAAAAGCACTTCTTATAACATCCTTCAAGGTTGTGCTTCAACAACTTATAACTTTTAGCATTTTTATTGTTCCTCTTTCCTGTATTTTACAAGCAAAGCAACATCATTACAGAAAAATAAGTTTCATTCTTGACACCAAGAAGGAGTTAAGGATAAAAATTTAGTTCCTGTTCATTCAGACACAAATAATTACCACTTTTCTTTTGATGAGGATAATATGATGACATTTAATACAGCCTAACGTGCTTACCAAGAGGTGTCACGAATTGTGTCCACTTTGTTGCCTTAAATCTTTGAAATGGGTAGAGCAAAAACATTTACTGTAGAGAGTCTAAGTCTTCTTGTGAGTGTTACAAATATTTATAATGATTACTATTTTATATTTAGTAAGCATAAATATTGCAAAGCATACTTGGCTCCATCATTAGTGACAGACCTTTATAAAATGAAGGTCAATTTAGAGATAAAAGTGTTTGCAGATCACAATAAAATACCTACAGCTGCACCTATATATCATTTTAACATTTTGCCATCTCTAAGACAATAACTCCTCCTTCACAGGCCTTGAGTCCTTTCTTATTTTTATTTATAAGTCCACTTAGCACTTAGAATTTCAATGGGGCCCCAGAAAAAGATAAAATAGTATAAGCAATGATGAGAACTTAGACGTGTTGATGTCTCTTTTCACCATAACTTCTGTCATGGTATGCCTTTTTAACCATATGAAGATAATAAAGGATGCGCTCTATCAAAACAAGGGAGTAAACCAAGAAAGAATAAGACGTGAGATTAATGAACTAAGGAGTCCAACACAGGACAAAGCCAGATGGAATTGCTAGGAAATGACCAGTCCAAATAGTAGGAGAATGTAAATTTCCTGAGGGATGGATATATTATCTGAGGTGGCTGAGGAGGATTGACATGTGTAGAAGGCCATAGCAATGGGCACAAAGAATCCAAGCAGAATGAAAAATAGGCAATCAGTAAACACCACCTTTCTTGTAGCTGTAAGCATTTAATTAATACATACTTCCTGCTTAGAAAGTCAAGTGAGGAATATATTGGCCTAATAAAGTGTTTTCTTTTCAAACGCCTTGCCACCGCTGATATGTGGTGGATGAATGGACTCCAAGTGCCAGTGCTTTTCTTCCTTGCGCAGTCGACTTCTCCAGCAATTCCCACCTGTTGATTGGGCACTGCATTGCATTTTGCTTGGGGGTTGAAGAGTTGGTGCTCACCACCCCTATCTTCAGTAATGGAATGTTTACCATAGACCACTAATGTGACAGGCACAATACAGGTTATAGGTGCTACAGGACACAGCAGATTGAGACAAATCTGTGTTCCCTTTGCTCATGTCTAGCGGTAAACAGGAGAGATACAGTCCATGACCTCTTTCTTAAAAGTTCCTACCCATCTTTACCATCCTCACTCTCCACCCACTTTTAGGGAAAACAATGGAATTTTTTGTTGTAAAAGGACATTAGTGCCATATGTACAAAAAACAACAATTCTGAAAAGTACAAAGAAAAAATCTAAACTTGTTCCAGAACACAGCACTTTGAAATACCGTCAATATTATTAGCTCAATATCCCAAAGATTTCTCCATGAATATATACCGATCCAAGACTACTGGACAGCTAGATGAATAATTTAATAAAAATGTAATCACATGATATTTTAGGAAAATATTTTGACTTTTATTTTTTGTGTAAAAAGAATAGTTTCTCAATATAAAAATAAGTTAAACAATTTGGAAAAATATAACCATTTTTGACACATTCGGTAAGTGGAATCTCGCATATCTCTGTGCTCTCAGAGAAATATATGAAAGGAAGAATAAACAGATAAGGATAAACATTTTTTATAAAAATAAGTTCAACTCCTCATGCTATTTTTAAGTATATGTGCTTTTTTAACGTAGCAGAAGGAAAAGTACCTACTATGCAACTAAAATATTCATTTTCTTCAGAATCCTTTTTTAACTATAAGATTCTTAATACAATCTCCTTGACATAAGAATAATTTTCCATTATATTTATAGATTGTAGCCATTAGGTTTTGAAAAACATTATGTCTTATCTGTAAAGAGTATCCATTGGATCCCTAAAACCGAAGGATGGAATAATTAGCACACTTCAATTTCCTGCTTCTCAAGATTCAGAAGGCTTGCTTCAGATCTTAAACCATTTAGCAGGTACTGCTAGTTGTCTGCCCTCTGGCCCTTACCCCCTTCCTTACTGACCTAGTACTCATCTCTTCAGGTACTAGGTGGTAAAATTATAACAGAAAGTGGACCTCATCCTGAGCCAGAGAGGATTAAACCATGATTAATCTAAGTGAAGCTCTCAATTTTATCCTTTTTATCAGTGACTCATTTAGAGATGGCCATTTAGCCCACTTTTGGCCAATGGAATACAAGAAAAATTCTGAGAAGAGAGAATGCTTCTGGAAAAGATTTTCCTTCCTGACAAAAAGGGAAAGACTGACAAGAAGAATTTCTTTTTGCTTTTTGATCAATTTTAAAAATTTTTATGTCAGAAAATTTCCCACCAAAGCATTTGAAAACGGCTCATATACCAAATTACCAGAAAAAAAAAAAAACCCTATTCTGCTTTCATTCTTAATTTTTGTTTATTTTGTAAAGTGATTTGGGTAAAAAGATAAACTGAAGTGGAATGGTTGAAAGTCACTTAGTCAAGACAAGTGGGAATCTTTGAAATATGCTGGTCTTTGAGGAGGTGATGTTTGAAACATGATCAACTAGAAGATCTTGTAGATATCTTCACCTTTTTGGTTCCTTGTCTTTTTCAACATTTATATTCACTTACAGTGTCAAATACTGTACATTTTATGCTTTGGGTACTATATATATTTTTAAATGAAAGTCAATTAGTTTAAGTTTTTACTTATTCTAGAATTTTAACTTAAGGTAAATAAAGTCTTCATGACTTGTCAAAAAATAGAGAATGATAAACATCATCATACATTTCATATAAAACTAAAAAGCTTTTTCACAGGTAGAGAAACCATCAACAAAATGAAAAGGCACAATTGGGAGAAAATATTTATAAATCATATATCTGATAAGGGTTAATATCCAAAATATATAAAGAACTCATACAACTCAACAGCAAAACAAACAATCTGATCAGAAAATGGGCAGATAATACGAATGGACATTTTTCAAAAGAAGATACACAGATGGTCAACAGGATTATGAAGTGTGCACATCATCACTAATCATCAGGGAAATGCAAAGCAGAACCACAATGAGATATCCCCTCTTCCTGTTAGGATGGCCATTATCAAAATGACAAGAAATAATAAGTGTTTGTAAGACTGTGGAGAAAAGGGAACCCTTGTGCACTGTTAGTAGGAATACAAATTGATGCAGCCACTAGGGCAAACAGTATGGAGATTCCTCAAAAAATTAATATAGATCTACCATATGATAACATCAATTCCACTTCTGGGTTTTTATCTGAAGGAAACAAAAGCACAAACTGAGAAATACATCTGCACCCCGATGTTCATTGCAACATTATTTACGATGATTAAGACATGGAAGCAACCAACCTAAGGGTCCATGGATGAATTGTTAAATAAATGTGTTGTACACACACACACACACACATATATATATATACCATATAAAGGAATATTATTCAGCCATCAAAATGGAGACCTTCCCATTTGTGACAACATGGATGACCTTGAGGACAGTGGGTTAAGTGAAATAAGTCAAATACCGCATGATCTCACTTACAGGTGGAATCCAAAAAAACACGGCTCATAGATACCGAGAACTAATTGGTGGTTGCCAGAGGCAGATGGTGGGGGTGGGAAAAATGGGTTAAGGGGGTCAAAAGGTACAAACTGACAGTTATAAAATAAATCAATCATGGAGATGTATATACAGCATGGTGACTATAGTTAATACTGTATTGCATATTTGAAAGTTGCTAAGATTAGACCTCAAAATTTCTCGTCACAAGAAAAGAAATTTTGTGTCTGTGTATGATGATGGATGGTAACAAGACTTATTGTGGTGGTTATTATCCAATATATTTATTGAATCTTAAAAAAGAGCAGCCTTTACTTATTTTGTCTTCACTATCATCATGAATACAGTTTTTCAATCTGGTTTCATAAATCCAGAGGAAATTTTGCCACCATGGAGGAGAAATGATGTTGGCTATATCCTAGTTGTCTCGTGCTGCTTGGAGCCACCCCAAACCATCTTCTGACAAGTTGATTCAAACATTACAAAAAAAATGGTGGGGAAAATTTTAAGAACTTCAACAGGATTAACTCTTGCCTTATTAGAAATTAATTTAACCCCAAAAATAAAGGTAATGCTGGAGCAATGCTCAAAACCCTTACCTCTAGAACTATTTAAACATTTACTAATGAATTTCCTTTTGACCCTAATCCTAAAACTTTAATATATTTTAGGATTTTTTTACGTAGTTTCTTATTAGACTAAAGCTTTCCCTAACTTTTCTCCCTTTACTCCTAAATTATTCCACGAAGTAATCTAGAGTTTCTCTAAACTCATTTCATTGGCCTCACAACTGGGGAGGTAGAGTCACATAACTCTGCAATATTTTCTGCGTTGAAATTTCAAGTCTATTTGGAAGTTCTCTCTCATGGTATTAATTTTACTGTACTGTTTCCAGCTACCATGAGGTGATGAGAAGTCAAAGATGTTTAAAGACAAAGCAAAAGAAATGTATTTATATCATTTTCCTACATTTAATTTTTTCTCTATACATTAATATTCCTGGCTTTAAAAAAGAAAGAGAATTCAAAATTTCCTAAAAGAAAGACTAAATATTCTGATAATTTAGTTCTCACATCCCCTAATGTGGTTTCTAAAGTTTGGAAAATGTGCTTCTCTCTGTATCTTGGCCCCATTTTCAAAGCTAGAATTTGGGCAATTACCATTTTGATATAAACCTTCTAATTGGGAAATTTTTCTGAGTATTTGCTTCAGCAAATCATATATTTTAAGTTTTTGCATTAGCAAATCACATATTTTAAAAGGAAATATCTGATCAAACAACATTCTGTCTACTCTTCACAAGGACCTCTTCTTCTGCAGTGCTCGATACAAGGCGCCCTTCACCTGAGCATTCCTCAGGCTGTAGATGAGGGGGTTCAGCATGGGGTTAAAGAGGCTGTGAAACAGGGACAGTATTTTCTCCCGTTCTTCTCGTTGATTGGAATCCGGGACCATATAAACCACCATGGCGATGCCAAAGAAGAGTCCAACCACACAGAGGTGGGAGAGGCAGGTGGAGAAGGCCTTTGTGCGGCCCTCCTTTGACTGGATCTTTAGGATGGCCCAGACGATGCGCATGTAGGAAACTAGCATTAAACAGAGAGGCCCAACTAAGATAAACACACCATCAGCAATGATAGCTACTTGGTTTATCCAGGTGTCAGCACAGGCCAGCTTGAGGACAGACATAATTTCACAGAAGAGCTGGTTCACTTCCCGGGGCCCACAGAAGGGCAATCTGAGAAGGAGAATTGCATGTACCAGAGCCAGAATAAATCCACATGACCAGGAAGAGACAGCCAGGACTGTGCACACTCTCCAGTTCATGATGACAGTGTATTGGAGGGGGTGGCAGATTGCCACAAACCTATCATAGGACATCACCACCAAAAGCAGGCACTCTGTGTGAGCGAAACCCAAATACAAAAATGTCTGCATAATGCAAAGAACAAAGGATATGGTTCTATTCTGGTTCAATAAATTTGCCAACATCTTGGGCACATTACTGGAAGCATAGGACATGTCAGTGATGGCCAGGTGTGAGAGGAAGAAGTACATGGGGGTGTGTAGACTCATGTCTAGACAGATGAGTCCCAAGATCACACTATTTGCCAACAAACTGAAGATGTAGAACAGAGAGAAGATCCAGAAGAGGAGCACTTCCACGTCTGCGCTGAGCTCGAATCCCACCAAGACGAACTCTGTGACCCATGACTGGTTGCTTCCCATTCCCTAATGACAGTTTGTCAAGCACTGAAATGTGATAAATGGTCAGAGCTGGACAATCAACAAAAAGTGAAGTTGTTTATTTCTAAATGAGTTCAGAGAAAGGTTATTATCCTTTCTCTACTTGACAGCTTCCCCTACTCCCTCACACTGGTTACTTTTCAGTTTTTAACTTTTAATATGAAATAAATTTAAACTTCCAGAAAAGGGTCAAGAATTACGTCAAGAACTCACATACACATTCACTCAATTCAACAAATTTTAATGTTTCTTTTATATTTGCCTTATCATTCTCTTTTTCTCTGTATATATGTATTACTTCTTTTGTAACCATTTGAGATTCAACTGTATGCATAATGCCCATTTACTTGTAAATTCCTTACTTTTTCTCTAAGAACAAAGACACTCACTAACCTAACCAGAATATAATTATCAAAATCAAGCAATTTAATACTGACATGATTCTTTAATCTACAGTATCCCCATCCAAGACCCAATCCAATGTTACTTATTATATTTAATGCCATCTATCTTCAGTCTCCTTTCATCTAGAATAGATACTAAGCCTTTCTTTGCCTTTTATGACACTGATATTTTTGAAGAATATAGAGTATTTCTTTAATGCAAAGTTCATCAAATTGGGATTATATGAAGTTCCTCATTGATTCAAATTATTCACTTTCTGTGGGAAAAACAAGTATCCTCCTCAGTGTATTCCTAAGTAGGTGCATGATGTTAATTTGTCCCATTATTGGTGATGCTAACTTGGAACACTTGGTGAAGATTGTGCCTCTCAAGTGTTTCCATTAAAAAATCATTATTTTTTCCCTAATGTAATTTCTGGAGCAACCATTAAAATAAATATGTAAATGTTCTGTTCCTCATAAAAGTTTTGGCCAATAATTTCAGGATCCTGTGATTATCTTGTCTGACTCAATTATTGGTAACAATTATGCAAAATGTGGTGTTCCAACTCCCTCATTGCTTTTATAATTACTGTCTATTTCACTATAAGGAAATGCTCAATATCTATAATCTATCTATCAATCTATCTATTATTCTATCTATCTGTCTAGCATCTAACTCTATGCATCTGTGTCTATCATCTTTCTCTGTCTCTCATCGATCTATCAATATGGACTCATAACTTCTTTTTTCAAGGGATGACAATTATTTATTATCATTACTTGCTTAGTCTTCCTGTATATGAGCCTTCCAAGCTTACTCCTTTGTCCTATGAATATGTTCTCATAATTCTTGAGCTCTTCTTTTCTTCTGATATCATAAGATGTTTCAAGCTCATCTTGTACATTCCCCACTTCAGCCATGGACACAGCCTTTTCTCCAAAAAGTTCTGATTACGCTTAGTGAATAATAGTGAAGTATCATAAACTAATATGTAGATTTTAAGAGTTTATATTTCTATGATGATTTTTGCTAAATTTCTAATGTCCTCTTTGAAAAGAATGAACATATAATTTGGGAAGGTGTACAAATTGTGATAAGGGATAACAGATTCTTGTAATTACTTCTGAAAATCCAATATATCTTAACTGACTTCATTTGTTGAGTCAAATCTATTTCACTAAATAAAGATTAGCATTGAAGAAAATGTTCTTGATATTATTCAGTAGTGTATTTTTAAGCAATATATACATATTTGTAACTTACATCTTATCAAATATATTATTTTCTTGCTTTTACTGCTACTTAGAAAACTACAGACTCTTCAACATTTTAAATTTATAGATTAAAGTTTTAAGAGTGTTGTTTATTGTGTGAATAAGGTGGTACCTACCTTGTAAGAAGTTTTGACATCAAGGTTCTAAATCTTCTTAGAAAAACTTTATCAATACCGTGAAACATACATTAACAGATGATGATTTTAATGATTTGTATACACAGATAGACCTTTTAACTGGACATCCATTTTCATACATATCATGAATTAAAAAATATATATCAAACTCTGTGCTATTTTATGTATTTCTTTCATTTAGAATCATATCAGGAACAATTTTACATGTCAAAATATTTTCTGTAACGTATTTTGAAAGGCTGCCTCTATTTCCTTGAATATAAATATTTTAATTTATTTAACATGTTATCTCCTCATTTGGTTTGTACAATACTTCATTGATTAAATTTTATACATGTGTTTTTTTTGTGAATCCTGATAATAAATTTTGAGACTTGAAACTGCCCAGTCAAATCAATCACACAATTTATGTCTCTATGTATATGTATCTGTCTCTACTCATCTAAAAATCAAACAAGCAAAAACCCCAGATGTATGAAGACTAACATCTGTAAGGACAACCCAGTGGGAAGGGGTGTCTAACTTAACAGTCAGGACTCTATAATTCCAAGTTCACCTTTTCTATGTGGTTGTCCCATTTTTACGGCTGCTCCTCTCATGCTGGCTCCCAAAGGGGCATTGAGCATCTTTTAATGATTTGACAAAGCCTGCTCAACATCAGCCTGCTTTGGTTCATTCTTATCTCAGCTTGATGTTAGATACTGAGAAAGAAGAAGAATATTAAATGGAAATTCATACCCCACAAAGCTTAAGCGCAACCTATAATGTGTGTGGCTACTTGGTTAATCGTTGACATTCTCCTAGTCTTTTTCTCTTATTCTACCTCCTACCTGAGATATTTTACCCTCTAATTCCAGGACTTGACACAATGTAATGTGACATTTGTTGGTGTTTCTTAATCCCCAGGTTCCATAAACTTTCATGTGAAAAAAAATATCCTGATACCACTATTCAGGTTTCCTTTCTAGACATCTTCACACATATGTTATTAAGCTAAAGAGATACCGATTTCTTTTGTAGTATCTAACCTAGTATTTTTCTGGTCAATTCCAGTTTCTGCCTAGAGAGGAACTCCTGTTTCCTCGGTGAATGAGATCTGTAATTATTTGACTCTTCACTATTCAAAAGGAGAAGGTTCTTATCTAACAAGAATTACAAATTAAACAGTATTTTAATATAATCAATACCATATCACTTAAAAATATTACATAAATATAATGCCATTTTATCACAGATAGTTTACAGTAAGGTTTCAATAGAGCACACAGTGCATTCCCAGATAGTTATGAGTTAAATCTCTTAAAATGATAGATAGAATTTAAGTTTACACTTTTTTTTTAATTCTTATGAGTATAGGATTATTTCAGTAATTTTAAAAATGCTGAGATTTATTATATACTTCTCTGTGCTGAGACTTATTGTATATTCCTCTAGAGCATATCAGGCTTAGGTAAATGTAAATTCTCAGGCTGGTATATACTGAGTTGGAAAATGCATATGCATCATTCAAAAATGCTAGTGTGGTTACAAACTGTGCTATCACTGCCCTCACTGTGTGAGCCTGAAGGGATGCGCCATGGAGTCACAGCCCTCCTCATCTGAACCACTTTATTGCAGTTTACAGCCAGTTCCTATAAGGACAAAGGTGGCAGCCTACTTGACTTTCTCTAAGCCCCATCAAAGGCTAGTTGTCAGACAGTCTATAAGGAGGGTCTTTTCTACTCTTGGGAATTAGAGTAGATTCACATGCGGAGGGTATTCAGGCATCTAGTAAATGCATAGGCTTGGGCAATAATCACAGTTAAAAGAGTTATATCCTCACTATGAAGATGTGGATAATCCTCAAGATAGAATTCAGGATAAAAAGGGGTTTATACCAAATGTCATTTACTTGAACTGAGATGCCTTTTCACCAAACAGAGTCTTGTGGGTGGGTAATATGTCCTGCACATCTTTATGTCTCATAATAACTAGTTTAGTTTTACCTGAAAAAGGCACTCAGGGGATGTTTGTCAAATGGATGATTGTCATTTATAGCTCAAAAAATGCATGTACTAAGCATCTTCTACGTGTCAGTTTCTATTGACCAAGACGTAGTTTCTACTTTATTAGAGAAGTTCACAGTTAAAATTTGATCACTGAAAGTTAAACAGAGATAAAATCATAGATTCTTTCACTTGCATAAATATGATTGCATTTAGGAGGATTCCATGTAAATATTCATTAAGTTTGAGACGTTGATTTTTGAGATATATACACATATACATATATTCTTATATTATGTAAAGTGGGAGATAGTCACATCAGCATTGCAAAATTCTGCTTAGATGCAGTTGGACACAATAAGCAAAGCCTGAAACACATTTAATCTCTGAATATAAAGAATAATAATATTGTCAAAGGTAACTCAGTCTATTACTACCCAGTAGGAATATTTGTTCACTAACTTTTTAGTTTAGTTATTTTTGTGTCTGAATTAATAAGTCCTTTTATTTTTATCTTTATCATTAGTACCATTTTGCTGTTAAAAATAAATAACATAAAAAATAAAATTGAAGACAGATTAAAACTCTTAAGCAGATGCAGTACTGGAATACAGAAGAATATATCACAGTAGTGATGCCTAAAACGTCACCTTCCTAATAGAGTGAATAAAACAATAGTGGCTCAGATAACCAAGGTTTGCATGATTAATGTGAGCAATTCTCTTCCCGGGCAGTCCTGTAACCCAGAATGTTTCCTGATCTTTGGAGCTCTATTCTATTTTTCCAACTCTTGTCAGGAGTGTTGGCACTCATTCCATCCTATTTTGTGATAGGAAAGATATTTGTGTAAAAGACTGTGATTTCAAGTCAGACAATCATGACAATAGGGTGATAACCTGGGAAGATTTCAAAAAGAAATAACTCTGTGGGAAACTTACACTTTACACTGTTTCAGCAAAGAAAAGATTTACTGTAACTGTTACTGGAATTTTCTTTTCCATTAAGAGAGCTTTCCCTGGACATCAATATCTTCATTTAGGCTAGGTAATATATAAAGTCCTTTCATTATGTTGGCTGTTTCAGAACCTTATTCAGACACAACGCCTGGATATAAAGCCTCTCATTCTCTGAGCCCTTCTCATTGACACAGTTGGGCCAGCTCTGATCACCACACCCTATTACGTTAGTAGGTGATGGTGCAAGTGATGCTGGGGAAGTTCCAGGAACTCCTGGCCACACAACAGTAGACAGAGGTTCCCTAAGGTGGGGGAGGGAGACATCCAGGTGCCCATTAAATCTACCTTCGGTACACAATGACTCAGGAGGGAAGATCATCCAGGAAGGTCATTCTTGTTCACATAGCCATAGTGGTTTCCACAGCTGTCTTGTCCCATGTCAGCCAACCATACTGATAACCACCTCCCAGAATAAACTAATCTCTTCTGTAGAAGGAGATGCTAGCCCTGGACTTTCTCATAAGAATCTACTTTGAGGTAGAATCAACCCAAAGAGGTGAGAAATGTACCTTTAAAATAAGTATAGTATCCTGTTCTCTTAGCAGCTTTTGAGGACTAAATCTCAGATACAGGAGGAGGATTTGCTGAATGTTCTTCAAAGAATCCCAGGAGCACAAGTTTTATTTTAGAATCAAATGAATTAAAAACATTCTTGAGTTTCTAGTGAGAATTGAAGTTCCCAGAAGGATCATAAGATATCGTACCTATTTATCTTCTCCCTTAGCGGGGAAAAGGATGTCCGCATTTTCTCTCAGGAGGAGAGATGAGATTGTCTTCAATTGTCTTGGAGGAAAAAGTTTAGGAAACGGGAAGGGCAGAGATGGCATCACACTGTTTCTACACAAACTTTCAAATATCTCAAGGGTTATGAACCTGAGACAGATATCACAAGTTACAGTACCCAGACTCTCAAAATTATTACAATTTTTTGAATTCATGCTTCTACAGTCCCCATGAAGGTACATGAGAGGCTGACCTAAAACCAAAAACCAGACTTTTAGATGGTTGAGAGGTGGGTTCCCATGGAGACTGTTCTGGCAATCCTGAGAGGGAACAGATCCCCCAAGCCAAGAGGCATCTCTGTCTGCAGTAGGGGTTGATAGATACAAATGAGGAAGGATGATGATATCCATAAGCGACAATTACCGAGCCCTTCATATGCCAAATGCTTTCCATTGACTACAGAGTTTAATCTGGTCATTATCTCTATTTTACAGATGTGGAGACTGAAGTATAAATATACTAAGCTATCGATTCTTCAAGTGTGGTCCAGGGACCACTGGGAATCTCAGAGAACCATTCAACGTGTCCATGGGATCAGAACTATTCTCACAATATTGTTTAGGCACTTTTTGCCTTTACACCCTCACTCTTTATGAGTGCAACATGGACAATTCTGGAGGCAACATGACATTAGATATTGCAACACAGAATGCAGAGGAAGATACAAGGTGCAGCTGTCTTTTAAAGTCAAACATTTAAACCAAAAATATCAAACAACTAATCTTTTCACCTTTTTTTGTTTTATAAAAGGCAGTTATTTTTCACAGAGGTACATTGTTTATATTAAAATATAATGGAAATATTTCTAAATGAATTGAAAGTACATATTTAAAATTCTGTTTTAATTGCTAATATGGTACATATCAACAAATATAACCACATATATAAATGCGTTTGTGTCCTCAGTCATTCTTAAGAGTTCCAAGGGGTCTTAAGACCAAAGTCAGAGCACCATTGCATAAATCATGGATTACCAATGTAGCAAGGGCCAGAGCTGGGAACAAGAATTTTATCTGACACCAAAAGTGTTTTCATTTTCTATTGTTGCTGTAACAAATTAACACAAACCCATCGGCTGAAAACAGCTCACATCTACTCCCTAACAGTATCCTTGGTCAGAAGTCCTGACACAGGTCAGCTGGCTTCTCTGCACAGGTCTCACAGGCTGAGAGCAAGGTCTTGGCTGGGTCTGCATCCTCCTCTGAGGTCCTTGCACTCGGCCCCTCCACCTTCAAATCAGCAGGTGTGTTGAGTTCTTCCCACTTTAAAGCTCCCTGGCTTCCTCCTCTGCTACTAGATGGAGAAAAATCCCTGCTTTCAGGAGGCTCACCTGATCGGGTCAGGCCCCCAAGATAACCTCCACATTTTAAGATCAATTGATTTGCCAAATCCTTTTACAGCAGGACCCAGATTAGTGTTTGATTAACCCCACAGTCTTTTTTCTGAACCACTGGGCAGCATTTTCATTTTAGATTCTATATTTTTCCTTGAAAAGATGCCATCCTCTCTCTGTGATCTTTGTTATCAGCTGTACATGCCTCTAGAACTCTCACCCAAAATAATCACAATAGTTCTGAATCCTAACTCAGAAGGAACAATTTCTATTTCCGTGTCTTACTCTAAATGATAAGATTAGGATATTTAAAGTCTCTTTTAATTCTCAATTTATGTGAATTTAAGTGAGTAACCCATTCTTACACAGTCCACCTGCCTGGCCCTTGGCCCAGTCTCTCCTCCAGCAAAATGATCATATGTTTCTGATCTTCTACATTAAGAAGAGCATTTCTATAACAGATGCAGAGCTAGTTTATTCAATGTAATAGATACAGTAATAGCACAAATATGCTTACCATTTGGAGGAACCAGTGTAGGGTAGGGATAGACTTGAAGAAACAGCTATATCCTGTAGAACCATGACACACATTTTCATATTTTTGTATTAATTTGATTACTTGTTCTCTTTGACCTGTGGCATTTGTACCTCCAATAATCTTGTGCAGAACTGTTTCGCATAGAAATGAGCTGATGATACATCCAAATTAAGTTCTCAGGCCAGCCATTTCCCATTGGTGTTACGTTCTGAGGAGGCTTTAATTCCATCTTCCAACACATTTGGTCATCAGTATCAGTGTGGTCACATGACTTATTTACATAAGGTAGTTGAATCTTAACAACAACCATATTACAGAATGGTCATAGCACAATTCAGTTTTACTAAGAACAAGTCAGTAAGAATTACAGAGGTATATGCTAAGCCTTTACAACAGATTTGGCACTTGACCATATACCAGATTATTATGTGCCATTACAATTAGCCATGATTCACTTGTTTGTGGAATTCAAGTCAGTTGGGGATGAAGCCAGTTACCCTATCTCAGGTTAAAGGTTTGTGTTCAAACTAGTTTCTATGGTGTGTTTCTATATATTGGGAGCCTGTTCTATCCCCACCCGTCCATGGTGAGGACATGGTGTTATTCAGAATAGTTCATTCCCTCCTAACTGTATTATAGGTTATGTCTTCTTCTCATCTAGTCTTGGGGAGAGTCAAGGTTCATTGATGAAAATTACAAATCCCCCAGATAACCTGAATAAATTCCCTTGTCTATAAGACCCTCATATGTGCACCTTTTGGGCCTCAGCATCTAGAATGGAAGGCTACTGCTCTGTGGTTACTTTAGCTTTCATCTGTATCAAAACAGTCAGGATGTTCTGTTGGGTCAGGACTGAGCCCCAGCAGTATCCAGCATCATTTGTTGAGACTGTCTGACACATTTCACTGAAGTCTCATCACATTTCCAGACTGACTCCTATCCCTCACCTTCCTCCTGGAAGAGAATTCCCTCTAATCTACTCTTTCTAGTTAATTTTTTTTCCCCACTGACTGTTACTCCTAACAAAGTGAATTCAGCTTGTCAACGATGCCTGGATAGCCACCTGTCCCTCCTAAAGCCACTTTTTGTTTTGCAGGATATCGATTATGCTCCTTATTGCCACTGTGTATGAATGGGCTGAGCTCAGTTATGATATCTGTTTTGTTACCACACAATATTGGGTCCCAGACACTAGGGGTATATAAGTGGCAGTCCCCCTGGATGTAATCTATTCTGAGTATGCCATAAGGCCTCCTAGGACCATCTCTCTGTCAAGGTCATTTCCCGGCAATTCATCCCCACCATGGGAGGTCTGCACTTTATTCCCATCAGAACCCCATTGTCTTCTCTTTCTCTGTTTAATAGATTTCTACCCACAAAAACAAAGGTGAGATGTGCCTGCGTGCAGCACACTATGGCATGTTGATATATTTTGTCCATTATAACCAGGGACCTTTCTAAGCCTTTGATCATCAAAATCTATAGTTACACAGTGATCAGTCAGGTGAGAATTGTACAACACATGGTCTGATGGCCATGTGGAGAGTGGTTGCCAGATATTTCTTCCCAAATGAGATCTTTCTGGAAGAAGCAACCTTAAAAATAAGAGACAATGTTTACTGTACATTTGGTCCAGTTCATCACATCATATGATCAGAATGTTTCCCAGTGGATTGCCACTCAGGATTGCATGCTTTCATTTGACCTTGCCAGCTTCCAAAAATGGGGTTGGTTTTGGCAAATATATGACTTCACTATTTTGTGCATCTGGCATAACTGTGTTAACCGACAATTTTATCCTCTAGCTGTTAGCCTTTTTTGAAGTCACCAATGTAATATTCGATTTCCATTATTGTGTAGACTATTTACTCATTTGCTTACTTTCAGCTACTCTTTCTCATTCTCTCCATTTATCATTGATTTTAACCCCATCTCCCACCTTTGGAAGGGATATTAGGTTCAACCACTGTGCTGTGACAGGTTGCTGACAGCAATACCAGTTTAGTAAGTGTCCCTCAGTCCATTCCCATTCATATAGGGTCTGCTTACTGTCAACGAAAATAATCCATAACCAATCTATAAATGAAAATTTGGGTGAGTTTATTCTGAGCTGAAATCTGAGGACCACGGCCCGGGGCCTTTCTTCCCAAAGGAAGAAAGGGCACCAAAGAAGCGGGGTGCACAGAGTGGTTATATACCCCCAAACAGGGTGTTTCACATGTGACTGAAATGTCCCTCCCACAATAGTCACAAGATTGCCCTGTCAGCACAGCACTTGATGGGCACGGCAGGTAGTGGGTCTGCTATCTTGGTGGGCGTAGCAGGAGGCAAGTCTATTGTCTCGAGTTGGGCGGTCACAGGTGAGCGCAGCAATCAGTTTCTAGCCTAAGGAAAGATGCTTAATCCTTAAGGAGACTCCAAGGTTGGGAGGGGGAGGGAAGTTGCACCTTTATCTCAAGGGCCTTTTGTTCTTGCCATAGGGAATATCTAAAGCAGATATACAATGTATGCTCAACAGCCACGGTCAGGCCCTTTTGGAAAGACAAGGTCAGGCCGAATTAGGTTTATACCAAATGGCTTCCTCATATTCTCCAATATATCCTATTGCTTGCCATTTTTATTTGTCATTACATAGTTACTGAACTAGTGGGCAGGATATTTTAGATAAAACTCTGGGTATTAGTAACTCTCACATTTGTTCTGGGTCTTTTTATTGTTATGTTTAGTTATTTATTGATTTGTTGGATTATTTTAGTGAAGTCTATTCTCCCATCCACCAGCACATCAGTGTTGGGTGTTAACATCAGAGGATGTTGCTTCTTAGGGAGTAACACCTTAAGTATGCCTACTGTCACAAGGCTCTCTTTGCCTATTTCCCTAAGCAAACTCAGCTGTTAAACTCCGTATTGTGGCCTGATTTGTCTTGTAGGGGAGGAAGACATTTCCTCTACCCACTTTGGGTACCTCTGCCTGGACAATAAATTAAATTCACATGAGACAGAATAACAGGAGAAAATTAAACAAAGCTTTACAACATGTATACATGGGAGAGACTCAGGCAAACTGAGAAACTCACCAAAATGGCAGAATTCTTACCTTAAATACCATCCTCAGGTAAAGACAAAGGAGGATGTTGGAGATGGGGGGAGTCACTTACAGGAGGTTACCAGAAAAGTACAGTAAACAAGAATAAGATTATTATGCAGATTTAAATCCTTGCGTTCTGCATTGATTAAGAGTTTCTAGAGACAAGGTCATCCCCCACTTCTTCCAGGTACAGAGAGAGAGACACCTTTACATGCAGAGAATTCCTTTACAAATGTAAATGTCTCTTAACAAAGGGTAAGTAAATTCTACCTTTCAGTTTCTTTCCTGTCTGTAGTTTTTAAAAGTAACCAGCCCAAAAAAATCCTCATGCCAAAGAGATATATCTTGGGGTGGCCAATTCTAGTCCCCTACAGTCCTACCTTTGAAACTTTTAAGTTTCACAGTCCTTTGAAACTTTAAGAAATTTCATAGTCCAGAAGCTGAGTGGTAGATTTTTTCACCTCACTGAACACACTTCTTAGACTTGGTAATAGATCAGTCCAGTTAAAGTCGTTTTAGAAGGCGATGATACAGGTGGACTCCCAAAGTTAGGCCTAAATTTTGGAAGCAAACTATCAAGTATCTAATAAGTATTTCTATGGAAAAGAAAAACAAGGTTAATGGTTGGAGCAAATTATAAACTAGTTCCTGAGCCCAGGGGGCAGCCAGTTAAGGAGATTTCTAGATGTCTGAGTCAAAGCATCTTTTGCAGCTTGAGATGTCTCTGATGATGTCATTGGGCATTCAGGTATCTTTCTGAGTGGCTTACAGCTTACACAGCAACAGACAGGAATCTCTCAAGTTTATATCAAGTTGTTCAGCTTCAGTTTGAAAGGCTTCAGGACAAAGGGCAGGTTCAATTCTCCATGATTCCAAATGAAAATGAGGGGAAAAAATTGAAAACATTAGTTTGGAGATTCATAATCTGATATTTCAGGAGAAGAATTCAGGATCCAGTCCAGTTCACAGGTAGAAAAAGGCCTCAGACAATTAATAGAACTAGGATTTGGGGGCGGGCCCAGTGGCGCAGCGGTTAAGTGCGGACGTTCCGCTTCGGTGGCCCGGGGTTCACTGGTTCGGATCCCAGGTATGGACATGGCACTGCTTGGCAAGCCATGCTGTGGTGGGCGTCCCACATATAAAGTAGAGGAAGATGGGCACAGATGTTAGCTCAGGGTCAGGCTTCCTCAGAAAATAGGGGAGGATTGGCAGCAGATGTTAGCTCAGGGCTAATCTTCCTCAGAAAAAAAAAAGAACTAGGAGTTAATATCCACAAATGTGTATTATAGTATTTTTTTCTACTGAAACATAATTTTTCTGTCTAAAATCACCCTAATTTTTACTAAAGATAGCCAAATTAAGTCTAACTGGTTTTCCAAATAAGTTTAGTTTCAATACAACTTGGTCTAAGTATTTACATAAGTGCAGCAAGAATAGCAATTGATTATATAGGCTTTAAATTTGCTCTGCTGGAATCTTTTATGAGTAATCTCAGATTGAACTTTAAAGACCTCTCAAGGACAGAAAAGCCAAGCCAAGGACTTGCCATCAGATTTTACCTGTAGTACCTACAGATTTGGGTGGATTCCTCTCTTCTTGAGGTTCCCCAAAATATTTCAAGATTCTTTGCACCTGCCAGATAAGCGAGCTTTCTTACTTACCAAGTAAAATTGCTGGAATCTCTCTCTGTAAACAAGGCACCAGGCCCATATTTCCAAGTGGCTTTATTCCAGAAAGTTAATCTTATTCCTCAAAGTCAGTATTGTCATATCCGAGTCTGTATGATTCTATCAAATATGACATTCCAGTCAAAGCTTTGGAAAGATAACCAATGTGTCCTGTTATGAGGAGAACAGATTCTTATGGAACTTATGCAAATAACTATATTGCCACAAAATAACCATACTCACTCACGAAGCGTTTCCAAATTCTGGAGGGATCAGTTAGGGATAAAAAGATAAATGTTTCAGTTCTGCTCAGAAAGGTGTAAAATTTAACCAAATTGCTGTATGTCATAGTTAACATAAGAGAAAAGAGAAAAACCTTTCCTTAAACCTGAGGAAACAAAACACCAAGAAAATCAACAATATTTTAAAAAGTCATAAAAATTATAATCATCCTCATCAGTTCATTCAGTCTTGTATAATCAATTCTTGCTCTCAATATTCTGTTAGCAGTTTTGTGAGATCATCCGTTCCTCCGTTAGATTTCTGTAATTTATTACCCAGTTCAGTTTTATGATCTGAAAGTTTATCAGAAACCTGCATCCCAGAGTTTCAGAGTCCTTTCCATGTATTCCTCTGAAGATGAGACATATTTGCAAAAGCAAAAAGCAACAGAGTGAAACAATAACTGTCTGTAAACAACAAAAATGGAAATTGACAAAGAAATTTGGTTAATTTTGTGACATACAACACCTTAAAATAATAACCAGCATTATCCCTGATAACCAGGACAGATCAGAATTTTAGGAATGTTATATAATTTTCAAAACACTTATATCAATAACATTTACCCACATAATACCACCTAATAAAGTTTATCATTGCTTATCTGACAATGCTTCCGATGTAATTTAACATATCAAACAAGCCTAATTAGTTTAGAATCTTCCTCCTTATAGGAAGAGAGAGCAAATTTCTCTGAGAAGTCCTAGGGGCCCTCTGAAAATCCCCAGAGAAATACACTTCCTTCATCCAGGTCAAAAGAAGGCCTTTATTCAGGACTTGAACATTTTTCTTTTTGAGGGAGAAGCTTGTCAAAAATACCAAAAGGCTGTAAAACTCTCACTCAGATAGGAAACAATGATCACTACAAAACAATGCTCAGTTATCTATTCAAAGTGACAACAGAAACCAGTCAAGAGCAGTTAAAATAGTAAAAAAAAAATCTTGAGAGACCTCTTTCTGAACATAGGAAATTATTTTAGCAAAACATAGATTTTCTGTTTTTTAGGTAAACTTACTCAAAAATAAAAAAAAAAAAACAAAGACGCTTTTATAACCTCTTTATCAAGAGCAGACCAAAAGTTTAAGAAACATATCCTTTTGAGAGAAAACCAAATTTTAATTTTTGCACCCATTCATTTTTTAACATTAAAACTCATTTACTTAATTCAATTTAGTTAATCTTAGTCAACTTGACCAGCATAAAACACCTTTCAGAATTTCTCCTTCACAACCTTATACAACTTTCCTTTTACCTTCAGAATTTGTCGCATGCTTGCTTTCTTTCTTTCTAGAACTTTCGGACAAATTTATCTTTCTTTACCCAACAAAAACACTTCGATTCTTTATACCCTCTTTACTGAAAACATACATTTTACTTTCCTTGAATACAAAGCTATTTTCCTTATTAATTTTTAGTAGCTTTAATTACATATGTTAATTATAATTTTACCCCTTATGGACCCCAGTAAAAGCTAAAAACTCAGCAATTATGAACTGTCTTTTATATCAGCATTCTAAACACTTTTCATAATTTCTAGAAACATGCCGCTTCACAGCAATAGACCCAAAAACCTTTTAGCCTCTCTGCAATAAGAAGCCAAAAGTAGATAAACTTACATTTAATAATTAATGTCTAATATCTTATGTGGAAATGATCCGGGTACTCAATAAATTTTATCATTTAAATTAACCTAGAAAAACTTCAAAGGTTCAAGTTACCAAAGAGATTTTGGAAGTTATTTTAGATACACATGCCATAAACTATGATTATTACTAAAAGTTTATCTATAAACCCTTATTTCATTTATATCTAAATCATTTCTTCCCAATAATGATGTTTAGATTACCCACAAAAACTTCATGAGACATTAGACAAAATTAGCCGTCATTCTGAGTCGTTATGCTGACAAATTTGTAACAGGGATAACATGAGCTTTTCTTTTTCTTTTTAAACTGGCAAACCCAGGTGGCATGTTTGCATCACATCCAGTGCTAACTCTGGAGGACATGTCCATTTTAATGAAACCAACAAACTTAAACTTTCATTAACCAAAGATTAATCTATATCATCTTAACTTAAAAGACATTGGGTTAATTTCTATTACATTTATAATTTATTTTTATTTTATTTTATTTATTTATTGATGTTATGTAAGTGCTTACTTTAAGCCAATTAAACAGAGCTCTTAATTTTGGCCATACCAACCAGAGGTAAAAATATCACACATATGTAATACACATACAGACACACATAAGCACACAGGTAGACAGACGTTAAATTTTTGTTATGAATAAAGCGTAATGCAAAATGCACTAATTTCTGAGAAATATTCGCATTTCAAACAATGGTGCTCAGGTCCTAAAGATGGGAGCAGCAAATCACGTCATAAAGACAGAGAATGAAGTCAAATTTTCTTTAAGATGGAGTTTCAGGGAAGTATTTGCCTTCTCTGTTTCTAATGTCTCAATCTTTTGTCTCAATCAATATTGAGGAACACTTGCAGAAGAACAGGGGAGGCTTTGGGATTGGTAAAGACATGTGAACTTTTTTTTTGAGGAAGATTAGCCCTGAGCTAATTACTGCCAATCCTCCTCTTTTTGCTGAGGAAGCCTGGCCCTGAGCTAACATGCATGCCCATCTTCCTCTACTTTATACAAGGGATGTCTACCACAGCCTGGCTTTTTGCCACGCGGTGCCATGTCCACACCCAGGATCCGAACAGGCAAACCCCAGGCCTCGAGAAGTGGAATGTGTGAACTTAACTGCTGCACCACCTGCTGGCCCCAAAGACGTGAACTTTGAACTGCCTTCTAGAACCATACCTCCAGCCTTGCAGAGATTTGCAAGACAAAGGGTTGCTTCCAATTCTCCAGAGAACTGGGTTACAGCCTGAATGACAAAAAAGAGGCTGACTCACCCCTCCAGCCATTCCCTTCCACTTGCTTCTTTATATCAGGGAAAATTTTAACTTAAGAGGTGAATCAAAGATTTGTATGCTGTAAAACTTTCAGGACAATGTATCACACCTTTAAAACTCTTACAGTCAGGCAGGGGAAACATTCCCCAGTGAGACAATGTCTGTCTGCACGATACAATCTATAATACAATCAGACAAAGAGATACAATCACTTTACGTAAAGCCTGTAAATATATCAATTTTCTACAAATTTCATCTCAATTCCATCAACTCTTGTACCTCTAATTATAGTTTTCATTAGGACTTTATCAATAGGCCTTGTTCTTATAATATTGGATAGGGAAGTATTCCCAGCCAGACATTTTAAAACATTCTTAGGCCAAGTTGATATAACCTCTTTATATAAAATCAGCTCAAGCATTCCAACCTCTGTAATCTTAGCAACACTTACACTTTCATATTTCATCAATTCAATTGTAGCCTGAGTCAAGGTCTTAAAGCTAGCCATTATTTTCTTGTGTGTGAGTTTCCTTTTTAATTTGGCCTTTTCATTAGTACCAATGATGTGAATTAAGGCTGCCCCAGCTAGAGAGGCCCAAGGTGACCTGGCCTACATGCCAAACTATACGACCCAGTGGACTTTTTTTATGGTATGAATTAGGATTGCCCCAGGGAGAGAAGCCCGGGGCATCCTCACCTGCATACCGATCTATATGGCCAGATTCGTATCTAAAGTTATATGACCGCACAATAACCAGACCCCATCTGCACTGAAATCATTTAATGACTTTTTACATCATCTTTTTCTTTTTTTCCAGTAAAAATAAGTCACGTACCCATGCCTTATAAAATTAGCCCTAACCCTCAACTCAGGGCAGCAGCAGGAGCTCTGACTGCCCGTGGGTCCTGTCCCCACACACCAGCTCTGCCTGCCCATGGGTCCTGTCCCCATGCCAGCGGGGGCAGCAGCAGGAGCTCTGACTGCCTGTGGGTCTTGTCCCCACACACCAGCTCTGCCTGCCCATGGGACCTGTCCCCATGCCAGCGGGGGCAGCAGAAGAGGCAGCAGCAGGAGCTCTGCCTGCCCATGGGTCTTGTCCCCATGCCAGCGGGGGCAGCAGCAGGAGCTCTGACCACCCGTGGGTCCTGTCCCCACGCACCAGCTCTGCCTGCCCATGGGTCCTGTCCCCATGCTATTCCACACTATTCTCTAAATAAAAGAGCACTACTGCCAGAGCTTGAGAGTCTAAGAAATCTTTCTTTTGACTCCTCGGCTCACCGACCCCGCATCACCAATAAGAATTATGATGAGAGCTCTCATGAACTTTTCCCCCCAATTTAGAAGTTCTCCCAATTTAAATGACCCATCATCTGGCTACATTGATGAATATGATCTTAACAACGACTACCCAATAAGCTTAACCATGGACACAAGAGTTATCCCCAAAAGAGATCCAGAAAGTTCACTCCCAAAAATAGTCTAAGAAAGTGAAGGCCTTCATCGCACAGCAAGCAATGAAGGTTCAGATGACAAAGGCCCCTTATGAAAGCAATTGGGACCTCTTATGACAAACTCCTGAGAGCTAACACAGCCAGACAAAGAGAATGTGTCCTGGAACCTCAGTATACTTGACTGGCCACCAAGATGCGTGCCGGTACATGCATCCTCTGACGGTGGAGACCAGAAAGGTCACAAAACCAAGCTCTCAAGACAAAAGGCCCAGACAACAAGCTTATAGAGATGCCTGAGTCTTATGACAAACAACAGAAAAAAGACAGAGACAAGGAAAAGTACTATCTCTGGGAGGAAAATGCTCTACAACCAATGAGTACTCAACCAAATCATAGAGTTGCAGAATCCAAGAAGCTAGCCTCACCCAAATTTTCTCCTGCTAATCTAAATTTAGAAGAGCAAAAACCCTCACCATTCTTGCTTGCATTGGACCCTGCAGGCAGCGATCTGGGAGACTGACATGGTAAGAACTCTTACTTCTTGCTGGCTCTTGTCAGGGGTCCGGGATCTCTCACCTGCAGCAGTCCAGGAGTGAGCAGTATCCAGCCAGTGAACTTTTATCCCATCCAAGTCGCCAAACTGTAGGGGAGGAAGACATTTCCCTCTATCTGCTCTGGGTCCTTCTGGCCGGACAACGAGTTAAATTCACATGAGACAGAATAGCAGGAGAAAATTAAATAAAGCTTTATAACATGTATACATGGGAGAGGCTCAGGCAACCTGAGCAACTCCCCAAAATGGTAGTTCTCACCTTAAATACCATCCTCAGGTAAAGAGAAAGGAGGATGTTGGGGATGGGGGTTGTCAGTTACAGGAGGTTACCAGAAAAGTACAATAAACAAGAGTAAGATTATCATGCAGATTTAAGTCCTTGCCTTCTGCATTGATTAAGAGTTTAGAGATAAGGTCGTCCCCTCCTTCTTCCCCGTGTAGAGAGGTAGACACATTTACAGATGGGGATTTCTTTTACAAATGTAGATGTTTCTTAACAAAGGGTAAGCAAATTCTACTTTTCAGAGTTTCTTCCCTGTCTGTAGGTTTTAAAAGTAAGGAGCCCAAAATAATCCACATGCCAAAGAGACGTATCTTGGGGTGGCCAATTCCAGTCCCCCACAGTCTCTTGTTATCAACAATGCTCTAGGACACAAATTGCTCCAGACAAATCTCCAATCAAATTTGGACTCCAATGAAGGGGTCCGTCAGAGGTCAGTATTGGAGCATCCTTCTGACCCCTGGAGGGCCCTACATCAGCTGTTTCTCTATCAAGTTCTCTCCCAAAAACTAACAAACCCAAAGTTTAGCCTGTCTCTCCAATGAATCTAACCATCTCTTCCCACCTGCCTTTCCACACAACCTCCACTGTTTTGAGAGCACCCTTAGGCTTGAATTTCTCCACACTCTTGCAAATGAAGTCAGCTTCTTTGGGAGAGATTACTAACTATTTGATGGCTGGCCTGCTTTTACCTCCAGGCAAAATCTGTGAGTCACAGATTGTGTGACTAGATGTGGGGACAATGGCATACTTCTCCCTGAAATGTCCATTTTAGGAACTGGGTGCTCAGTGGGGAGTGGGAAGGGGACAGTAGCTTCAGGTCTTCTTGACTTGCATCTTGTGGTGTGGGACCACCACATCAGAGCTGCAGCAAGGACCCCAGGATTTCAGCAGTGCTGTACTGGAAGCACGAGGAAGAGTCTCTGTCCCATAAGTGGGGGCTGGGCAGAAGAAGGGATCCTCCACTTCCTGCCTCACTCACCCAGCACTTAGCCTGTCTGAAAGTCAGCTGTGTGAAAGTCAGTAGCAGTTAGCTCTGGGGCAGGAGAAGAAATGCTGAGGTTTTTCAGGCAGGATGAGAAATGCTGGTGTCCTGCCCCTCCTGGGAGATGGCCCTCTGACAGGGAGTTAGGGGGAGAGGGGAAACCCATGGTCTTGGCTGCAAGTGTCTGCAGTGGAGTTTCCTTCTCCGTGAGGTGAGGAGGGGGAGGCAGGAAGCCGATGTAGGTTTGATGTGGATTAAGGCTGCCCCAGCTAGAGAAGCCCAAGGTGACCTGGCCTACATGCCAAACTATATGACCCAGTGGACTTTTTTTATGGTATAAATTAGGACTGCCCCAGGGAGAGAAGCCCAGGTCATCCTCACCTACATGCCGATCTATATGGCCAGATTCGTATCTAAAGTTATATGACCGCACAATAACCAGACCCCATCTGCACTGAAATCATTTAATGACTTTTTACATCATCTTTTCTTTTTCCAGTAAAAATAAGTCACGTACCCATGCCTTATAAAATTAGCCCTAACCCTCAACTCAGGGCAGCAGCAGGAGCTCTGACTGCCCGTGGGTCCTGTCTCCATGCCAGCGGGGGCAGCAGCAGCTGCTCTGCCTGCCCATGGGCCCTGTCCCCATTCTAGTGGGGGCAGCAGAAGCGGCGGCAGCAGAAGCTCTGCCTGCCCATGGGTCCTGTCCCCATGCTATTCCACACTATTCTCTAAATAAAAGAGCACTACTGCCAGATCTCGAGAGTCTAAGAAATCTTTCTTTCGACTCCTCGGCTCACCGACCCCGCATCAGGTTCAGCTGTCAGACTCTTGCTCTTCACATTGAGTTTTAATCAGTATCGTTAAATTAATGTTTCTTCATTTGTTGTATGCCCTTAGGGCCATTTCCAGAGATTTTAACTGGTTGTTTAAAAATAACTTTTCACCAGTTTCACTGGGGAGCTTGTCCACTAGAGCTTGTCACATTGTCCTACAAGAAGCAGGATTCCCCATTGATGTATTTTTTCTACCTAATTTATTGTTAGGTAAGTTTACCAATGTCAAATAAAACATTAATTTTCATCATTTGCTTCCTTTCATCTGTTCTTGACCAATTCTTCATTTTCACTTTTCAAACTGTTGCATGCCACACCTGGTGGTGAATACCACCAGGTTAACCATGGTTAATGACTGAACACTTATCTACTACTACCTATGCAACGTAAATTTTGGCAGCTCTTGTAACATACAGTAGTGGTCCTAGTAGTGAGGTTGCAGTCATCCTCTGAAAAGTTTTTGGAAACATTTATCTTGATGATTTTCATGCATCTTCAAAACTCATGGGCTGTGCTCCACCTTGCAGAGGCTGTCAGTAGGGCCTGCAGTGTCCACCGCCTCCCTGCATGCATGGTGCAGCCTCAGGCACTGTCCTCTCAGCAGCTGCACTGAAGAGCCTCATTAGTCTCTTAACTTTTAATAATTACAATTTGTTGACAGAAAAGGACTTTTTTTTAACTTTACTGTCACATTTGGAAGCAGCATATTTTAATGATTTGATATGGGTTTAAAGATATTATCTAGTTTGTCAGTATTTGAAAATCCCATTGAAAAGAAAAATATTTTATTTTATTATTAAAAAATTGTTAATTTTCATTTTATTTTGCTTTTAGAGATCAGGGGTTCATCATTTGGTGACCTTGAAGTTTACAATTGTAAACTGGCCTTTCTTTTTAAAATTATTTCTATCTATTTCTATTTTAACACATATTTTCAGTAAGACGGATGGAAGCCAGGAATGTCCACATCTTCTTGTGAGAAGATGGCAAAAAGAATTTCAAATCAAATTGCAGAGCAATTTGTCAGAGGAACATTTTAATATCAGGGAACGGGTATGAACTGAGAGGAAATTCATGCTTAGCTATATGAAAATGAGAAATGGGCACGGTGATTATCAAATTGATGAGGAGAATCAAGAAAGGAAGAAGAAAACAGTAACACCTACTAATATACAGCACTTTATCCTCCAAAGGAGAAGTGAGGCCAGAGATTTAAAATGAGATCACCGAGAGTAAGATGGCTTGGGCCCCGAATATCAGAGGAATTTTGAGCTTTAGAATTCTCTGCATTATCAGTCTACACTTACCTGCTATAAGAATCCAACTTTTTCTTATCGACCCTCTTTGTTGGGTGTTTCCTATGGAAATGCCAATAAAAGTGGTGGTCTAAACCTCCTCTTGCTCCTGTCTTCTGCTCTGACCACCCTGGTGTCATGCCCATGTGGCCCTGCGTGCTGTGCCCTGCCTCCTGTCTCCAGGACCTGGGAGTAGAATCATGTGTCTTTTCCTGAGCCTCTGCTTTGTCTCCTCTTGTGGCCACACCTGACTGACCAACATATTTTAAAAAATACAAAACACTTGGTGTGTGACTTGCATTTCTTTTTTCTTAATAGTGACTTTGATGAACAAAATGACTAATTTTAAAAAGGCCCAAAACTTATCAATTTTTCAGGTTGTCTGCCTTATGATTTTTGGATCATCTCTAAAAATCTTTGCCTATCCAAGATCATGAAGATAATCATTTTGTTTTCTGAAGTCTATATGGTTTCCAGTTATATATTTACATTTAGAATATTCTATTTTTATGTGACATTTATTATAGCACAAGGCAAAACATGCCACCCACCATATTCACAGGGATCCAAGCCCTCTACCCTGTGATGATCTCTGCTGTCTCTCACACTGGCCTCTCCTTGCACAGTGCTCTCCTCAGGGTCCCCTTGACCTCTGCGTTCCTCAGGCTGTAGATCAGCGGGTTCAGCATAGCGTGGAAAAGACTGTAAAACAGGGAAAGGATCTTCTGCTGCTCCTCAGGATGGCGGGATTTGGGGGCCATGTACATGACGATGGTGTTGCCAGAGAAGAGTCTGACCACACAGAGGTGCGAGGAGCAGGTGGAGAAGACCTTTCAGAGGCCCTCCCCTGGCTGGACCCTGAGGATGGCAAACAGCACGTGTGTGTAGGAACCAGCACCAAGCAGAGGTGACCCACTAAGATAAACATACAGGATGTCAAGATGACAACCCGGTTGAACCCAGTGTTAGCACAGGCCAACTTGAGGATGGACAGGATTTCACAGAAGTGGTTGATTTCATGAGGTCCACAGAAGGGCAGCTTCAGGATGAGAATTAAATGAACCAGAGCCAAGACGAAGCTAAATCCTCATGAAGTGATGATTAGGAAGGACCAAGCACATTTTCAAGTTCATGATGATAGTGTAATGCAGGGGCTGGCAGATCGTCATGAACCAATCATAGGACATTACCACTAAAATCAGTCACTCTGTGTGGTCAAAAGCCAGATAGAGAAATGTCTGCATAATGCAAGGAACAAAAGAGATGGTTCTTTTCTGGCTCACAAGATTTTCCAGCCTCTTAGGGACATTGTTGGAAGCATAGAATATGTCAACAATGGCCAAGTGGGAGAGGAAGAAGTACATAGGGGTGTGAAATCTAGAGTCTAAGCAGATAAGCCCCAGGATGACCCCGTTCCCCAGGAGGGTGAGTATATAGAAGAGAGAGAAAAGTCCAACGAGGACCAACTCCAGTGCTGGGTCCACCTGGAATCCCAGCAGGGTGACTTCTGTGACCCACCTCTGGTTCCCGCCATGCTCCTGTGGCAGAGACAGACTAGTCCATGTTCACAACAGGAAGGTCAGAGCTGTATGGCAATCAGGACACACAATATTTAGTGTATTGTACAGAATGAACATTTATAAATATATTAGTTTGGCAGGTTTTTCTATAATTTATTGTTAGATATGTTGCAATAAACTAATTAGTGTCCCCACATAAAACAGAAAAAAAGCCCCTTGAATCAATGGAATAATATGATAAATATATATATAGTTATTTATAGATAATAAAATGAACTATAAAATAACATAATCTGATCCATGAGCATCTTCTCAGACCTCTGTCCCGTCTCCATGGTCTGTAGTTTTATTGTGAGAATTTTATTTATTCTTTATCAGTACTTGATACTGAAATTTAGGCATACATGAAAGGACATTTTGGCTCAGAATAAACCTATCCAAATATCTTAAATTCAGTTAAACATGATGATGTTTTTGCAGCCTCTTCAAGTATGAAATTCAAAAGGAGAAAGTAAATTTACATTGACAGTGGGTAGCTATAAAGATGACAGCTCCATGGTAATTGTATTTTGTTTGAGGGTTTTCTCTTTTCCCTTTTATAACTTAATATAGAGACAAATCCCAGAACTTATCTTATCTTCTGCTGTGACAGAATCATTTGCCTTCATGATTTCCTCCCAGCTTTGCAGCTTCCATTGTCATCCAATCCCCTCCAGACCGTCCTCATCACTGTTCCCATGCTGACTGTGTCCTGCTGATCAGATGGATTCTGAGCAGGTCACAGGGAGCGGGATCAGTGGGAACATCAGTTGCTTACTGCTTTCTAGAGTGCTCCTCCTGGGAGGTGCCTGTGTGTGTCCAGGAGCAGAGGTAGAAAGGGTCCTGAAGGGCTGGATGGCAACATCACGTCGAGAGAGCAAGTGACCTGGTGCTGTCCCTTTATACTTTCTTCACATATATTCCAGAAACAAGCTGGATGAACTATCTTTATTGTTAAATTAGTGGAAAGTTTCAAGTCTTACAGAATACTTAAAAATTATTCCAATGATTTCCTTTAGTAAACATTTACATCCTCAAATTCATATTTTAAAATTGGGATTATATTATACAGACTATCTTGTTAGCTATCATTTTCACTTAATATTCAGAATACTTTTATATATTTTAATAATATTTTACAAATATTATTTAAAATTAGCACAATATTGTACTATCATACCATTTATTTAATATCCTTGTGTTGGAAATTTTTGATTCTTATTTCTCTTATGTTTAGTAGTATTGGGGTTAATATTCTTTCAAATTGAATTTTGTCTATACTCAATATTATTTCTTTAGGATGTATTTTAAAATTTAAATTGTAGATGCTAAAGATGTAGACCCCATAAAGCTTTGAAACCTGTTGCCAGCATCCTTGCAGAAGATTTGTACCAATTTCTCCCTCTGACAGTGTGTGAGAATTATGTATCTTTCTCACATGGTCATCAATACTACACATTACCAGTTTTAACCTTTGCTAATTTGATATGTGAGTAATTTCATATACTTTAAATTTTTATTTCAACAATTCCTTACACATCTTCCTGAATTCATCATGTTCCAGCCTCTGTTCTATGCTTCGGAGGCACAGCAGTGGATAAAGTAGATATTCTGAAGGGGAGACATATTCTGAGGAAGTAGGTGGTCTATCTGTCATCTGTTCCTCACATTTCCATGGAGGGGAGAGGCCTCTCTAACCGAGATGAAGCGCTTTGGAGCACACCTGCCCTCTCTGTCCTCTAGTTGAAATGATTTGTGAAACAGAAAAAGGCACTGAGGATGCTCCTTCTCTGCTCTCCTGTTGGGTCAGATTCAGTTCTATCCTTCTGGTTACAGCCTGCAGGGGCATGTTCTGGCCCTTTGGGGATGGAGGTGGGCTAATGGTTGTGACTGCAATTTGGTGAGAAATTTTGTCAAAGATATAAACCATGTTTTCCAATGAACCTCATAAATAAAACATATTTCTAATTTCTGCCTGATTTCTGTGTCTATTTCTCTATTTTTTACACTTGGAGCAAGGAGAGGTGATGGTTAATTACCATTCCTAAAATATCAGGAGTAAAAAAAAACAAGAAATATTTATTGAAAGTGAAAAGTACTATGATGGAAATAAACAGGGTAAATGATAGATAGTGACTTGGTTTGAAGGGGCTCCTGTAGATGAGATTGTCAGAAAAGGTCTCTCCAAAGAGGAGACACATGGGTGCAATCTAAACCATGAAAGGGAGTCCACCCTGACCACAGCCAAGTAGACTGCTCTTTGCACAGGGAACCTGAAAGTCCAATCCCCAGGCAAGAGGGACTTAGTGAGTTTGGGAAGAAAAATATCCAGTGTCCCCCAAACCATAGTGTCCAAGAGATTGTCAATATTCATTGTAATCCCGTTTATATTTTTAAAAATTTGGAATTGCCATGAAGTTTTATAAATTGGAGATGTATTAAAATATTTGGCTGCTTTTGCTACACAGACAAGCATGCTGCCATTTATTTTATTTTATTTTTTAAGATTGGCACCTGAGGTAACATCTGTTGCCCATAATTGTTCTTTCTTCTTCTTCTCCCCAAAGCTCCCCACCACATAGTTGTATATTCTAGTTGTAGGTCATTCTGGTTCTGCTATGTGAGACACTGCATCAGTCTGGCTTGATGAGTGTTGCTAGGTCTGTGACCAGGATCTGAACCAGTGAAACACTGGGCCACTGAAGTGGAGCACACAAACTTAACCACTGGGTTAAGCCATGGGGCGGGGCCCCACACTGCCATTTAAATAGATAATATAGGTCCTGTTGGGAAACAGGTAATCCTCACTAAATTTAAGAAGGTTGAAATTAGATGAAGCATCTTTTCCCAACCATAATACTGTGAAACTAGAAATCAACTACAAGAAAAAAACTAAGAAAGGGACAAAGATATGGAGACTAAAGAATATGCTACTAAAAAACCAATGAATCATTGAAGAAATTAAAGGAGAAATCAAAAAATAATTGGAGACAAATGAAAATGAAAATACACCATACTAACTCATATGGGATGCAGGAAAAGTGGTTCCTAGAGGGAAATTCATAGCGATACAGGCCTACCTTAACAAACAAGAAAAATCTCTCATTAGCAATCTTAAACTAAATGTAACAGAATTAGAAAAAGAAGAACAAACAAAGCCCAAAGTCAGCAGAAGGAGGGAAATAACAAAACTAGAGCAGAAATTAATGAATTTGAAAAAAAAAAAAAGACAGGAGAAAGGATCAATGAAACAAACAGCTGATTCTTTGAGCAGATAATAAAATTGGCAAACCCTTAGACAGACTAAGGAAAAAAGAGAGAAGTCTCAAATAAATAAAATTAGAAATGTAAGAGGAGAAATCACAATGGATACCACAGTAATACAAAGGATTATAAGATAATATTATAAAAAACTATATGGCAAAGAATTGGATTAGCTAGAAGAAATGGATAAATTCTTAGACACGTACAACATCCCCAAACTGAATCAAGAAGAAATAGAGAATCTAAATAGAACAATCACAAGTGAAGAAATTGAAACGGTAATCAAAAACCTTCCAAAAAACAAAAACCCAGGACCAGATGGCTTCTCTGGAGAAATCTACCAAGCACTCAAAGAAGATTTAATACCTATCCTCCTCAAACCATTCCAAAAAATTGAGGAAGATGGAATACTTCCTAATACGTTCTATGAGGCCAACAACACCCTGATACCAAAGCCAGACAAGGACAATACAAAGAAGGAAAATTACAAGCCAATATTGCTGATGAACATAGACACAAAAATCCTCACCAAAATTTTGGCAAATGAATACAGCAATACATTAAAATGATCATACACTGTGATCAAGTGGGATTTATACTGGGGACACAGGGACGGTTCAACATCCATAAATTGATGAGTGTAATACACCACATTAACAAAATGAGGAATAAAAACCACATGATCATCTTAATAGATGCAGAGAAAACATTTGACAAGATCAAACATCCATTTGTGATTAAAAAAAGCTCCATAAAATGGTTATAGAAGGAAAGTACCTCATATAATAAAGGCCATATATGACAAACCCACAGCCAACATCATACTCAATGGGGAAAAACTGAAAATCATCCCTCTGGGAACAGGAATGAGACAAGAGTGCCCACCTTTGCCTCTCCGATTCAACACAGTACTGGTGATTTTGGCCAGAGCAATTAGGCAAGATAAAGAAATAAAAAGTATCCAGATTGGCAAAGAAAAAGTGATACTCTCGCTGTATCACTTTTGAGACAACATGATTCTCTATATAGCAAAACCTAAAGAATCTATCAGAAAACTATTGTAAATAATCAACAAGTACAACAAAGTTGTAGGGTACAAAATCAACTTACAAAAGTCAGTTGCACTTCTATACTAATAACGAACTAACAGAAAGAGAAGTCAAGAATACCATCCTATTTACAATCACAACAAAAATAACTGGGAATGAATTTAACAAAGGAGGTGAAAGACCTATACAATGAAAACTATAAGACATTACCAAAAGAAATTGATGATGACATAAAGAAATGGAAAAATATTCCATGTACATGGATTGGAAGAATAAACATAGTTAAAATGTCCATACTACCTAAAGCAATGTACAGATTCACTGCAATCCCTATCAGAATCCCAATGACGTTCTTCACAGAAATAGAACATAGAATCCTAAAATTTATATGTAACAACAAAAGACCCAAATAGCCAAATGAATTCTAAGAAAAAAGAGCAAAAGTGGAGGCATCACAATCTCTGATTTCAAAATATACTACAAAGCTATAGTAATCAAAACAGCATGGTACTGGCACAAAAGCAGACACATAGATCAATGGAACAGAACTGAAAGCCCAGAAATAAAACCACTCCTCTATGGGCAGTTCATCTTCAAAAAAGGAACCAAGAACATGAGACAGAGAATGGAAAGTCTCTTCAACAAATGGTGTTGGAGGGGCGGGCCCGATGGCTGAGTGGTTAAGTTCACACCCTCTGCTTCAGTGGCCCAGGGTTTCACTGGTTTGGATCCTGGGTACGGACATGGCACCACTCATTAAGCCATGCAGAGGTGGCATCCCACATAGCAGAACCAGAGGGACCTACATCTAGAATATACAACAACGTACTGGGGGGCTTTGAGGGGAAGAAGGAAAAAAAACAGATTGGCAACAGATGTTAGGTTAGGTGCCAATCTTAAAAAAAGAAATGCCTTTCTTTATTAAAACAAAATAACAAAAAACTAAATGGTGTTGGAAAAACTGGACAGTCACATGCAAAAGACTGAAAGTAGACCATTATCTTGCACCCTACACAAAAATTAACTCAAAATGGATTAAAAACTTGAATATAAGATCTGAAACCATAAAACTCCTAGAAGAAAATATAGGTAGTATACTCTTTGACATTGGGCTTAGCAGCATCTTTTCAAATACCATGTCTACTCGCGCAAGGGAAAGAAAAGAAAAAGTCGACAAATGGGACTACATCATACTAAAAAGCTTCTGCAAAGTGAAGGAAGCCATGAACATAATGAAAAGGAAACCCACGAACTAGGAGAAAACATTTGCAAATCATTTATCTAACAAGGAGTTAATTTCCAAAATATATAAATAACTCATACAACTCGACAACAACAGAACAAACAACCTGAGCAAAAAATGGGCAGAGGATATGAACAGACAGTTTTCCAAAGAAGATATACAGATGGCCAACAGACACATGAAATGATGTTCAACATCACTAATTATTAGGGAAATGCAAATCAAAACTACGAGATATTGCCTTGTACCAGTCAGAATGGCTATAATTCCCAAGACAAAAAACAACAAATGTTGAAGAGGGTGTGGAGAAAAGCGAACCCTCACACACTGCTGGTGGGAATGCAAACTGGTGCAGCCACTATGGAAAACAGTATGGAGATTCCTCAAAAAATTAAAAATAGAACTACCATATGATCCAACTATCCTACTATTGGGTATTTATCCAAAGAACTTGAAATCAATACTCCAAAGAGATTTATGCACTCTTATGTTCATTGTGGCATTATTCACAATGGCCAAGATGTGGAAGCAACCCAAGTGTCCTTCTACGGATGAATAGATAAAGAAAATGTGTTATATATATATATACAATGGAATACTACTTGCCATAAAAAAAAAGAAAATTGTCCCATTTGCAACAACATGGATGGAATTTGAGGGTATGATGTTGGTTGAAGTAAGCCAGACAGAGGAAGACAAATATTGCACAATTTCACTCATATGTAGAAGACAACAAATACATGGATAAAGAGAACAGATTAGTAGTTACCAGAGGGGAAGGGGGTTGAGGGCTGGGTGAAAGGGATAAAGAGGCACATAGGTATAGTGATGGACAAAAACTAGACCTGATGGTGAGTACAATGACGTCTGTTCAGAAACTTATCAATAATACTGTATATCCGAAATTACACAATGTTATAAACCTTTATGATCCCAATAAAATTACTGGGGGGAAAAAGATGATGAGATAACAAGTACTAACAAGGAAATGGAGAAAAGGGAACCCTTGTTCACTGTTGGTTGGAATGCAAATTGGTTCAACCAGTATGGGAAACAATATGGAGGTTCCTCAGAAAATTAAAAATAGATCTACCATAAGATCCAGTAATTCCGTTTCTGGGTGTATACTCAAAGGAAATGAAAACAGGATTTCTAAAGAGATATATACACTCCAGTTTTTATTGCAGCATTATTCACCATAGCCAAGATATTGAAACACTCTAGTGTCCAACAATGGATAAATAGATAAAGAAGATGTGGTGTGTATAAATATATATATATATATATGTATATATACAGTGGAATATTACTCAAACATGAAAAAGGAGGACATCCTGCCATTTGCTTTGACATGGATGGACGTTGAATAAGTGAGATAAGTCAGGCAGACAAAGACAAGTACCTTATGATATCATTTATATGTGGAATCTAAAAAAGCCAAACTCATAAGAACAGGGTAAAATTCTGGTTACCGGGGGATGGGAGGAGAGAGGATAGGACAGATGTTTACAGGTACAAATTGATTAGCTGTAATGAGCCTTAGAGATCTAGTGCACAGTATAGTGAGTTTAGACACCAATATTGTACTATAATTTACAGACTTGCTAAGACACTAGAATTATACCAACCTCTAAAAAAAGGATAATTATGTAATGTGAAAGAGGTGCTAATTTATTGCAATAATGTCAATCATATTACAGTATATAAGTGTAACATATTAACATGTAGTACATCTTAAATTTATGCAGTGTTATTTGTCAAATATATTTCAATAAAAAGTAATGAAAGAAAGGAAAATTATTTTAGGAAATTATAGTAAAGAATATAATCTAGCCTCAACAAATGAGGGGCTAACATTCGTGCCCATCTTCCTCTATTTTATATGTGGGATGCGGTGCTTAGGTCCACAAGCGGGATCTGAACCAGTGAACTGAACCAGCGACCCCGGTCTGTCAAAGTGGAGTGCTACAACTTAACTGCTATGCCACTGGGCTGGCCCCAAGCTTTTTTAAATTTAACTTTATTTACATGACTATTTGGAATTGAATTTTCTCCTAAAAATGTCAAAGACATTAAAAATTCTGTACTGTGACTGACTGAAAATTATATATGTATAATAACATGGTAATCTGGTCTGCTTCATTCCTCCTGCCCTGGGGGATGAGTATGAACTTATTAAAAAACACTGATTGACAGGACGTTGAGCACTTATGCTTAGGCTCAATTTTAGGTGTATGGAGACTGTAAAAGAAAAAGGAAGTGGAGAGAGAAGGAGGGAGGGGAGAAAGATATGATAGAGAGAGAAGATGCAGTTTCCCTCCTTTCAATTTCTTACTATTTCTTTACATTTCCCACGTGGGAGTGGGAGGGGGCAAGTCTATTCGGGGGTGGAAAGGGGCAAGTAACAGAGCAAAGAGGAAATTGAGTGCTGGACAGACATAGAGACATTGGAACCAAACTGCTTCTGAAAAGTTGGTGGGATTCAGATGGTTAGTGTTAAAGACAAAACTAAGTCTGAGACACAATTGTAAAAGGCTCCTTATTCATAGACTCTTGGCAAGGGAACCCATCTGCTGTTGATTTTATGTCAGCAGGGGTTCAAAGAGGTTAGTAAGGAGAGTAAGTTTTACACAGGAAAAAGAGGAAACATTGAGATGGTCTCTGACTGGCAAGCATGTTATTCTGGTGGGATTTGTTTTTGAAAGTTGGGGGGATCTTTCTAATTGGTCTTCAGGTACATTTGGCAGTCCTTGGGTGGCTGCGATGGGGCAAGGAAGGGGCTTAGGGACAGTCGAAGGCTGAAGGACTGTTCAATATTGGAGGTGGTGGTATTTTCTGTGTTCCTTTTCCTGGAATGAGTGGGCCGATGAGGAGCTTTTTTTGTGGTCCAGCTATCATAATGGTTCTCATGAAGCTGGTGGCTGACACGGCAGGCAGTTTGTCCCAGTAAAGAAGTAGAGACCACTCCAGCAAGGAAAACAACATGAATGAAGTCATGATGATGAGCAAACAAAAGGTCTTGCTATTTGAAGAGAGAAGGCCACACTGGTGAAAGAATATGAGAAATAAACCTTGTGCTACAAGAAGATGAACTTTGAGTTCTTACCATTGGAATTTGGATTTGATGGAATGGAACTTGGATATGATTAACAGGGTTTTGAAAACAGGAGTGAAGAAGGATCAGGAATTTAAGAAGGTTCTGAGAGAGCCCCTTTAATATTGTTGAAGGGACCAAGTGGCTTATAAGGGAGTCGTGGATAAGCAGAGGGATGTCACTTTGAAATAATTCTGGCCTTGATGATCCATTTGTCTTTTATGGGAAAGAAAAAAATACTTAGTATTTAAGCATTGGAGAAAAGACCCACATCATTTCTGAATACCAGAGATGGAGGGAAAATTCTGCGCAACCTAATTAGTTGAAAATACAAAGCCAACTCCATGAACAAAGAGTTTGTACCGACTGAGAAAAGAATTTAAGCATTACATGCTCACTGTAGAAGCCTATTTCTAGAAATTTCCCTGAGACTCTTTAGGTCAACTAGTTAAAAAGCAGCTAGACAGGTGAAAGGCTTTAGAAAAGAAATAGCTTCTTTTAGACCTAAGGATATAGGGTTTGTTCACTATGTGGGTCACTGAGTTTTAATTCATAAATAAGCAGAGATTTTAACCACATATTTAAAATTTGTGTTCTATTCACCTATTCTCCTCCAGGAGAAATTCAAACCAAAGCTCTCTTAGTAAAGTGAAAACACCTCATCTTGGGTGCAATAACCACTGTCCCCTCTGTGGGCATCCTCCAAGTGCTGATGCCTCTGAGCACCCCGACAACGGTCTCCGGATTAGAGAGAAGCCATGATTAGGGGGCCCTTTGACTCACACAAGCTAAACCCCATGATAAAGGAAGACATTGGAGGCGAAAGAAGTTTCGAGCACTGGCCTTTCGTCTCTCCCTCACCCACCGCAGGTTCAGAGCTGGACTGAAAATTCAGCTGACTGGGGTGAGCTGAGGATTTCAGTCATTATACTACTCAAAAGATCATCACTGATGGAGGCCATTGGTGACTGTGGGCAGCAATTTCAGTAAAACCCTGGATGTTTCTTACCAAAGTCCCATGGTCATTAATGGCGGCTCCTTTTCTGAAGAGCTCTCCCACCCTCCAGCCTTATTTCTTTTTCTCAACACTCAGGACACTCATGCAGCCTTCTTGCTGCCTAAATCAGCCCGTGGTTCAGGCATATCCTCACTACCCAGATTAAAAGACAGCTTGGCTCTCACAGAGATGTACCTGCTATTTGACTAAAACAGGGACTTTTTGACCCTTAGAGGGCACATCTGAATTATGTGGGAAATTTAACAGTCCTGATGCCATACCACAGCCTCCTGATTCTGATGATGTGTGTCTGGGGTAGAGTCCTGGCCTTGGTAGTTTCTAACAGCTCCCCATGTGATGCTAAGGACAGCCATCTGAGGCTGAATTGCTGATTAAAATAGCTGGAGGATGTTAATAGATGCTATGGGGGTGGGGGAGAAGGAGTGGTGCATTTGTAAAAGTGAAACTTGTTACCCAAATAACCTTTAATTAGGAGAACCTTTGGGAGGACAGTTTTGATTGAGAACTTGTCCCCTCTTAGAAAGACCTCACCTGCAGGAATTAAAAGATGAGAGAGAAGGAATCTGCATTACAAACTGCATCATTTTCCCCACCCCTTTGTTCTAGGGAACAAGGACTTGGGGAGGTGGAGGGAGGGGAGCTCTGGATGTTAGGGACCACCAAAGACAATTTGGGGCCGAGCATGGATCTCTCTGTCTCCTCATCTCCTCTCCTGGAGAAATTTGCTGAAGCTCAAGTAGTGAAGAATGTCCTGACCTTTCTCTAAGAGAATCTTGCAGAATGCTCAACCAGTCCCTTTTTCCAGTTTGAACTGGTACAATCCAGCCCTCACAAAGAAGTGCCAGATGGCGAAGATTCAGAAGTGGCTTCTCAGGGGGAGGACCTAATTCTCATGGAACTTGTCACTAAAATACTTCAGGAACCTTCCTCCTCATCCTCTCCCACCACATGCCTTTAACCCCTTGTCTGCTCAGCACCCTCCCCTCCAACCTGATAATCTCACCAACTGTATGTGTTTGGAATATCAGTCTCTCTTAGTCCAGAGGAGGGAGGGAGAGTTTTGGCATTTGGAGGAGGGAAAAGCTGTGTTTGGCCTGAAGGTGGTGATCAAAAAGGAATTTCCTACTGAGGTGGCTAATCTCAGTTGTTCTCACCATGTGATTCCTGACTGGCACCACGTGCTCCCCTAGGAAACTTGCTGGAAATGCACATCCTCAGACCTCACTCTAGATTTACAGCATCAGAAACCAGGGTGGAGCCCAGCAACCTGAGTTTTAATGAACCCTCCAGGTGATTCTGGTGCAAGGTGAGCTTTGAGAACCACTGGCTGTCTCATGTTTTCTCTGGGCTTCTCCTTTCCAACCTTTGGTTGCTTGGTTTAAACAAATAAGAAAAAGAAAAAGGAAGGAAGGGAAGAAAGGAAGGAAGGCACAGAGGGAGGGAGTGAGGGAGGAAGACTTTCTAGTACTTTTATTTTTGTCTGGAGATCGGATGGTAAAGAGAGAGGCAATCAGTCAACCACGGAATCATCCACACTACTACAAACTGAAAACAACAATTTTGCCCTTAGAAAGGATAATGGCTAATCAAGACACTTACATTCCCTTTAAAGTTCTCTTTGAGTCTTCATAGCTGCAGCTAAGATGCAGTTGTTTTCCATGAAGAAAGTTGGCCTAGTTGATTCTGAATATCTCTTCCAACTCTAATTCAATGGATCTATGCATTTTTAGAATTAAAAAGCAGCAGGGGGTAAGAATCATTGGGAATATAGCAACGAGTGGTGTATTATGCTGCCAAATATGTATCTAAATTTAAAGACAACTTCTCAGATAAAATGATCATGAGCCCACATGGCGGTTTTATTTCAAACCGCTGCCTAATGAGAGGTTGCTGAGTATGCCAAACTTGAGGGTGCCCAAATGCAAGGATGCCCTCTGCTGGTAAAAATATCTGTAGGAAAAAAAAGAGATGATACAGTAAAGAACTGTCTAGTTAAAGATTATTAGGCTAGTCACAAAAATGGATTAAAGATGTGGGCAAGTTCCAAAAGTGAGTCAGCTGTCAGAGTGGGTAACCCTACATTCCCAGAAAGGGTCTTGAAATATCATGAAAGTCTAATAGAAAACTGCTCAAAAGTTTTATAAAGAATTCTAATTATTTTTCTGCAGTGGTTGCAAATTGCATCTTGCAAAAAAAACCTTGTCTCAAAACAGGTTTAAGACAAAGTTTTCTTCAGTTTCTAGTCTCATCTTTTCTCACTAGTTCCTTTTTTCATTTTCAGTAAGTAATTAAAACTTTCAGAATATCAATTGATTCATCTATAAGGTGGAGAAAATAATTTTTTACACAAATGATAGAGTAAGGATAGAAAAAAATAATGATCTTTTTAGAGTCTTCCAAGATCCATGACTGACTAATCAACACTGTGCATGAAAGGTGAAAGGCAACATGAGATGTAGTTTCTGTCCTTGGATTCCAATACCAACCACAATCCCAAGCCCGTGGTAGATTTATTTATTCTATGTCATTTATTAATCAAACGCTTACACAGTTCCTGCTGTGTGTTATGCATGCCGCATGCATTCATGAAAATTAACTCAATTCACCTGATTGCTCTGTGAAGTAGGTACAATTATTGTGTCCATTTTACAGATGATAGAACAGAGACACTGAGAGGTGAATAACCAGCCCAGGCTCACCAGCTGGGAAGTGGCAGAGCCTGGATTTGAACTCAGGAAAGCTCTCTCCAGAGACTGTGTCAATAAACTGCTCACTAACTGATATCCTGTCATTCTGCTTATTCTCCGACAGTCAGGTTGGGCCTTGTCAGGGATCAAATGGCATTAGATAACCTTAAAGAAGTTGAACTTCAAAGAACCCCAGTGGGAGAGAATGAAATACCTAGGCCAGGTGATTACAGCCTGGATCCTTTCCATGGACTGTATTGTGTTGCCGGCTGCCTGCTGTGATGCTGGTCCATTTATACGGCAGCATCAGTCCCTGGACTGAACCTTCCACACCAGATCTGAGCCTAGGCATTGTGAGCCACCATTGCTATTCCAGAAGATGGCAAAGAGAGTGACCTAGAAGCACCTCTTTGACAAGTGAGTGTTTCCTGGCCATGTAAATGCTGCTGATCACCTAGCAGGTTCTCTACATTATTCTTAAGAAAAAGAAGTAACATCACAGGATAGAAGATATGACTGCCTTTATGTTCTTTCGAGCCCCTGCCATTTTCTTGAGGATTAAAAAAATTGCTTTCTCAGATAGTACGAGAATGAAAGGATCCACATTGGGGACAGGAAATCAGAGATCTCTGAAGATTTTAAAGGCTAAAAAAGAAAACTGTTATTTGTAATAGTGATCACTACTTAGTATGAGACTTAGTATAAGCTGCCGGGGCCGGCTCCACGGCCGAGTGGTTGAGTTCGCGCACTCCGCTGTGGGGGTCCAGGGTTCCGATCCTGGGTGCGGACTTGGCACCGCTCGTCAGGCTATGTTGAGGCGGTGTCCCACATCCCACAACTAGAAGGACATGCAACTAAGATATGCAACTGTGTACAGGGGAGGTTTGGGGAGATAAAGCAGGAAAAAAAAAAAAAAGATTGGCAACAGTTGTTAGCCCAGGTGCCAATCTTTAAGGAAAAAAAAAAAAACAAAGACTGCTGCCAACAAAATCCTTTCAGTTTCAGAAGTCCCAAGTAGAAAGAGTCTTACTTCTGGGCAGCTGGACACCACACAATTCTGATCATACCATATCCACAATTCAGAATGGCCCTCAGGCTTCAGGCCACTTCAGGACACTCTGTACCTGAGAGTATCATTTGCTCAGTGTATCATATGTGTCAGGAACTGTGCTGAAACAATGTTTGACTGGCAGGTCTTGCTCTTCTATGGCATACGTATTATTCCTATTTTAAAGATGAAGGTCCTGAATTTTAAGTACTTGCTCCAGCCACACAGGAAGTAGGGAAAATGGGATTCATTCCCCCATCTCTCTGACTCCAATCTACTGATGGGTTTCTGCTCTTTTAACCTGATGCATCTCTGAATTCTTGACCTCTGGCTTATGGAGTATTTTGTTGCTTTCATAGAAGGTCAGTGTTGTGCCCAGATGTGTGTGTGTGTGTGTGTTTCTTCCCTCTTCCATGGCCTTCTTGTGAGAATGAGAGACATCAGTCAGGTTATGGGCAGAACTTGTCCCCACTGTGACTCAGTAGAAACTTCATAACTTTGGGACCCCCTGAGATCACCAGAAGGCCACCACTGCTGGTCTTTTCCTCAAAGAAAAGGTTCTCTAATCTTTCCTGTGATGCAACTTACAACACAGTATTCACAGCTGCGTCAGAAAGACAAACCACAGCTCTAACACCTCTGAAGTATTACAGGAATAGACAGGAAAATGTAGAGCAGAGCACCAGTGTAAACATGAAATACTACTCTAAAAACAACGATTTTGAACTGGATAATCGTTTAGAAGTAGATGGACTTTTTATTCCCTTATTTTAACAACTTTACCTTTTTTTATTTTTCCATTCTTTCTTTCTGTAAAACAAATAAGGTAATGGAGAAATGCTTTAAACTTTTACTTAAAAGTGCATAATGTTTAATACAACAACCATATGGTTTTTCCTACTTTCAATTATGTGAAGAAAATAAACATTTGATTTACTTGAACAACTTCATAGCTTGCAAGGCTGCTTGTATTACTGAGTATATTTAAGCTCATTCAAAATACACAGCCTGACATCTTAGAATCGGAGGCATTGACTTTGACCAACAGTGAAGCCCATTTTTTTATTATCGTTAGAAGGACTGAATTGAAGAACTGTAATCTCCTCTAAAACAATCTTCTATTTCATGTTTAAGCAAAGACTTAATTGTTCTTTGAAGAATTTCTAATTCTAAAAATGGTGGCAATTTATAATCTAAAGAAATATAATTATCTTGTTCAGAATAGGGAAGAAAAATAGAACTGACTTTATTTCAAAATTATAATTACAATCATATATTGGCAGCATGTGAACATTCAAACATAAAATTACGATGGAAAAAATCTGCTACAAACAGGAAACATACATAGATAATCAACCTCTGCCTGGTAAAGTGAATTCAATTTATTTCTGTGTTTATTTGTTTGGGCGTATGAAATGTCTAGAGCTGAAATATGGCCCTCACCTTCTTGGTTCATTTCTTTCCCAGCATCTATGTTTGTTTACAGTGTACAATACCACATATTTTATCCTTTGGGTACTATATATTTTTAAAGCAAAAGTTAATTATGTTTCATTCTTTACTTATTCTAGAATTTTATAACTCAAAGTAGATAAAGTTTTCATGACTTGTCAGAAAATAGAGGATAATTAACAATATGATACATTTTCTAATGAAACAAAAATCTTCTGCATAGCAAGGGAAACCATCAGCAAAATGAAAAGGCAACCTACCAAATGGGAGAAAATATTTTCAAACCATATATCTGATAAGGGGTTAAGAGCCAAAATATTTAAAGAACTCATAGAACTCAATAGCAAAACAAACAATCTGATTAAAAAATGGGCAGAGGATATAAAAGGACATTTTTCCAAAGAAGACGTGTAGATGGCCAACAGGTACATGAAAAAGTGTGCAACATCACTAATCATCAGAGGAAGGCAAATCAGAACCACAATGAGATATCACCTCACATCTGTGAGAATGGCTATTATAAAAAAGACAAGAAATAAGTACTGATGAGAAGGTGGAGAAAAGGGAGCCCTCGTGCACTGTTGGTGGGAAGGTAAGTTGGTGCAGCCACTAGGAAAGACAGCATGGAGGTTCCACAAAAAATTAAAATAGAACATATGACCCAGCAATTTGACTTCTGGGTATTTATCCAAAGGAAACAAAAACTAACTCAAAAAGATATCTGCATCCTCATGTTCAATGCAGCATTATTTACAACAGTCAAGACATAGAAACAATGTAAGTGTCCATCGATGGATGAATAAACTGTAGCATGTATGTATACACACACACACACACACACACACTCACAATAGAATACTATTCAGCCATAAAAAAAGGAAATCTTGCCATTTTCGACAACATGGCTGGACCTTCAGCACATTGGGCTGAGTGAAATAAGTCAAATACCACATCATCTCACTTCTAAGTGGAATCTAAAAACAAAAGAGAAAAAGAAGGGGCTCAAAGATACAGAGAACAAATTAGTGGTTGCCAGAGACATGGGTGAGGAGTGGGCAAAATGGATGAAGGGGGTCGCAAAAGTACAAACTGACAGTTATAAATAAACCATGAGGCTGTATGTACAACATGGTGATGATAGTTAATGCTACTGTATTGCATATGTGAAGTTACTAAGAGAGTAGCTCTTAAAAAGTTCTCATCACAAGAGAAACTTTTTTGTGACTTTGACAGACGTCACCTTGACTTATTGTGGTGATCATTTTGAAATATACACAAATATTAAATCATAAAAAAGCAGCCCTTACTTATTTTATCCTCTGTAGTTTTATGAAGACACTTGTTCAATCTGGTTTCATAAATCAGGAGGAACTTTTGCCGCCATGAAAGAGCAATGATGTTGGCTCTCTCCTAGTTGTCTCATGCCGCTTGGTGCTACCCCAAACCATCTTTAGATAAGTTGGTTTGAACATTACAAAAATATTGGTGGGAAAATTTTCAAGAACTTTAACAGGATTAAATCTGGCCTTATTGTAAATTATTATAACCCCAAAATAAATGTAATATTTGAGAAATGCTGAAAACTCTTACCTCTAGAACCATTTAAACATTTACTAATGAATTTCCTTTTGACTAAATCGTAAAACTTTAATATATTTTAGTATTTTTAGTATAGTTTCTTGTTGGACTAAAGCTTTCCCTAATTTTTTTCACTTTTACTCCTAAATTATTCCACCAAGTAAGCTGGAGTTTCTCTAAACTCTTATTTCATTGGCCTCACAACTGGGGCCTTAGAGTCACATAACTCTGTAATATTTTCTGCACTGAAATTTCAGGTCTACTTTGGAAGTTCTCTCTCATGGTATTAACTTTACTGCACCGTTTCCAACTACCACAAGGTGAGAAGTCACAGATGTCTAAATACATAACACAGAGAAAGGCATTGATGTCATTTTCTTAATTTTTTTCTCCCTATATTGATATTCCTAGATTTAAAAAATAAAGAGAATTCAATATGTCATAAAAGAAAGACTAAATATTCTGATAATTTAGTTGTCCCATCTCCTAAAATTGTCTCTACAGTTTAGAAGATATGCTTTGCCATGTCACTTTACCCAATTTTCAATGCTGGAATTTGGGCAATTACAATTTATATACCAAAGTTCTAGTTAGAAAATTTCCCTGAGTTTTGCCTTTAGCAAATCACATATTTTAAAAAGAAATCCCTGATGAAGCAACATTCTGTCTACCCTTCAAGTGGACCTCTTCTTTTGCAGTGCTCGATACAAGGCCCCCTTCACCTGAGCATTCCTCAGGCTGTAGATGAGGGGGTTCAGCATGCGGTTGAAGAGGCTGTGAAACAGGGACAGTATTTTCTCCTGTTCTTCTCATTGACTGGAGTCTTGGACCATATAAACCACCATGGCGATGCCAAAGAAGAGTCCAACCACACAGAGGTGGGAGAGGCAGGTGGAGAAGGCCTTTGTGCGGCCCTCCTTTGACTGGATCTTTAGGATGGCCCAGACGATGCGCATGTAGGAAACTAGCATTAAGCAGAGAGGCCCGACTAATCCAAACACACAGACAGCAAGGATAACCACTTGGTTTATCCAGGTGTCAGCACAGGCCAGCTTGAGGACAGACATAATTTCACAGAAGAGCTGGTTCACTTCCCGGGGCCCACAGAAGGGCAATCTGAGAAGGAGAATTGCATGTACCAGAGCCAGAATAAATCCACATGACCAGGAAGTGACAGCCAGGACTGTGCACACTCTCCAGTTCATGATGACAGTGTATTGGAGGGGGTGGCAGATTGCCACAAACCTATCATAGGACATCACCACCAAAAGCAGGCACTCTGTTATAGCAAAACTCCAATACAAAAATGTCTGCATAATGCAAGGAACAAAGGAGATGGTTCTATTCTGGCTCACTAAGTTTACCAACATCTTGGGCACATTACTGGAAGCATAGGACATGTCAATGATGGCCAGGTGTGAGAGGAAGAAGTACATGGGGGTGTGTAGACTCGAGTCCAGACAGATGAGTCCCAAGATCACGCCATTTGCCAAGAGACTGAAGATGTAGAACAGGGAGAAGACCCAGAAGAGGAGCACTTCCACGTCTGCACTGAGCTCGAATCCCACCAAGACGAACTCTGTGACCCATGACTGGTTGCTTCCCATTCCCTAATGACAGTTTGTCAAGCACTGAAATGTGATAAAAGGTCAGAGCTGGAGAATGAACAAAAATTGGCGTTGTTTATCTCAAAATGAGCTCAGAGAAAGGTTGTATCCTTGTCCATGCTTGACAGCTTTCCTTTCTCCCCCAAATTGGTTACCTTCCTGTATTTAACTTTTAATATGAAATAAATTTAAACTCCCAGAAAAGGGTCAAGAATTATGTAAAGAACTCACATGTACATTCACCCAATTTAACAAATTTTAATTTTTTTTCATATTTGCCTTATCATTCTCTTTTATCTATATATATGTATTACCTTTTTTGGGACCATTTGAAGTTAAAGTGTACACATGATGCCCATTTACCCCTAAATTCCTCATTTTTTTACCAAGAACAAAGACATTCACTAACCTAACCACAATAGAATTATCAAAATCAGGCAATTTAATCCTGACATGATTCTTGAATCTACAGTATTCTCTCTCTAATCCCTCCCCCCATCCAGGACCCAATCCAAGATTACGTACTATATTTAATGTCATCAATGTTGATTCTCCTTTCATCTGCAATAGTTACTCAGCCTTTCTTTGCTTTTCATGACACTGATATTTTTGCAGAGTACAGAGCAGTTCTTTAGTGGAATGTTCCTCAAATTTGGATTATATGGAGTTCCTCAGTTTTGATTCAGATTATTCACTTTCTGCAGGAAAAACAAGTATCCTCCTCAGTGTATTCCATGAGCAGAGGTATGATGTTAATTTGTCCCATTATTGGTGATGCTAACTTGGACCACTTGGTGAAGATGGGGCCTCTCAAATATCTCCATTATAAAATCATTATTCTTTTCCTAATGTAACTTCTGGAGAACCCATTAAAATTAATATAACAATATTGTGTTCCTTAAAAAGCTTTTGGTCAATAATTTCAGCATCCATTAATTATCTTGCCTGACTCCATTATTGGTAATGATTATTGCAAAATGTGCCATTCTAACTCCTTCATTGTTTTTGTATTTATTGATTGTCATTTTCAGTCTCAGCAAAAGCACAATCTATCTATCTCTGGGCATCTAGATCTATCATCTTTCTCTCTCTCTCTCTCATCTATCTATCAATATGGACTCACGAATTTTTCTTTATCAAGGGCTTCCAATTATTTATGATCATTACATGCTTAATTGTCTTATATATGAACCCCTCAAGCTTGTTGCTTTCTCCTATTAATATGTTCCCATAATTTTTGAGCACTTCTTTTCTTTTGATATTATAAGATGTTTCAAGATCTTGTACACTCCCCTCTTCAGCCATGGACACAGCCATTTCTACAAAAAGGTCTGATTACTTTTAGTGAAGAATCATAGTGAAGAATCATATAAACTAATATCTGGATTTTAAAAGTTTATATTTTGTCATGATTTTTGCCAAATTTTTAATGTCTTCATTGAAAAGAACGAGCATATAATTTTGGAAGTTATACAGATTGTTCCAGGGGACCATCAATATTTATAACTACCTCAAAATACATCTTAAATGACTTCCTTTATGGAGTCAAATTTATTTCACTAAATTAACAGCATCAACAAAAACTCTCGATATTATTCAGTTATTTAGGCAGAGTATGTATTTGTAACTAGCATCTTATTATCAAATTTATATGACTATCTTGCTTTTATTCCTATTTAGAAAATACAAGACTTGGACATTTGAAATTTAGAGATTAAAGTTTTAAGAGTGTGGTTCATTGTGTGAATAATGTGGTACCTACCTTGTACCGCCTTGTGACATCAAGTTTCAAAATCCTCTTATAAAAACATTTTGAGACTCCATTTAAAAGACTAAAGAGGTAATACACTGAAACATAAAATCACAGATGATCATTGTTAATAATTTGTATATACAGTTATACCTTTTTACTCTATATCTATGGTCATACTTTTCATGAATTAAAAAAAAAGAACATCAAACAATGTTGCAAGTTTACCTATTTCTTTCATTTAGAAACATAGCAGGAATGATTTTCCATGTCAAAATATTTTTCTGCAATATAGTTTGAACAGCTCCAGACTATTTCCTTGAATACAAAATTTTAATTTATTTGATATATTATCACCTCATTAGGTTTGTAGAGTATAATGCTAAAATGATTAAATTTTATACTGAGACATGAAAGTGCTCATTCAAATCAACCACACAATTTAGGTCTCTGTGTATGCGTCTATCTATCTCTGGTCTTCTAAAAATCAAACAAACAAAAACCCCAGATGTCTGAAGACTTATCTCTGTAAGGACCACCCAGTGGCAAGGGGTGTCTAACTTAGTCATGAGTCTATAAGCCCACGTTTCCCTTTCCTACATGGTTGCTCGACTTTTATGGCTGCTCCTCTCATGCTGGCTCCCAAAGGGGCCTTGAGCCTCTTTTAATGCTTTGACAAAGCCTGCTTAACATCAGCCTCTTTTGGTTCATTCATTTCTCAGCTTGATGTTAGGTACTGAGAAGGAAGAAAAATATTAAATAGAAATTCATACCCCACAAAGCTTAAGTGCAGCTTATAATGTGTGTGGCTACTTGGTTAATTGCTGAAATTATCTTATTCTTATTCTCTTATTCTACCTGCTACCCGAGGTACGTACCCTCTAGTTCAAGGACTAGACACAATTTAATGTGACATTTTGTGGTGTTTCTTACTGTCCAGTTTCCATAAGCTTCCGTGAGAAAGAAACCATCCTAACACCACTATACAGGTGTGCTTTCTAGACATCTTCTTCCCTATATAATTAGCAACAAGAGATACAAATTTCTCATGTAGTATCTAACTTAGTGTTTTCTGGTCAATTCCAGTTTTTGGCTTGAGAGGAACTCCTGTTTCCTTGGTGAATGATTTCTGTAATTATTTGACTCTTCACTATTCAAAAAGGGAATGTTCTTACCTATACAGGAATTACAAATTAAACAGTATTTTAATATAATCAATACCATTTCACTTAATGTTACATCAATATAATTCCATTTTGTCATAGAAGGTTTACAGTAAGGTTTCAGTAGAGCACACAATACATTCCCAGATAGTTGTTAGTTAAATCTCTTAAAATGATGGATATAATTTTAGTTCACACCTTTTTTTTTAATGCTTATGAGTATAGGATGATTTCAGTAATTTTAAAAATCTTGAGACTTATTATATCTTCCTCTAGAGGATATCAGACTTAGGTAAATGTAAATTCTCAGGCTGGTATATATTGAGTTAGAAAATGCATATGGGTCATTCAAAAATACTAGTGTGGCCACAAACTGTGCTATCACTGCCCTCATTCTGTAATTCTGAAGAGGTGTTGCCATTGGAGTCACAGCCCTCCTCATCTGAATCATTTTATTGCAGGTTACAGCCAGTTCCTATAAAGAGAAAGGTGGCAGCCTACTTGACCTTCTCTAGGCCCCATCAAAGGCTAGTTGTCAGACAGTCTATAAGGAGGGTCTTTTCTACTCTTGGGAATTAGAGTATATTTCTATGAGGAGGCTCTTTGGGCACCTAGCAAAAGTATAGGCTTGGTCAATAATCACAGTTAAAAGAGTTACGTCCTCACTATGAAGATCTGGGTTGGGGCTGGCCCCGTGGCCGAGTGGTTAAGTTCGCGCACTCTGCTGCAGGCAGCCCAGTGTTTCGTTGGTTCAAATCCTGGCTGCGGACATGGCACTGCTCATCAAACCACGCTGAGGCAGCATCCCACATGCCACAACTAGAAGGACCCACAACGAAGAATATACAACTATGTACTGGGGGCATTTGGGAAGAAAAAGGAAAAAAAAATCTTTAAGAAAGAAAGAAAAAATAAAAGATCTGGGTGATCTTCAAGATAAAATCCAAGATAAAAAGAGATTTATACAAAATGGCATTTACTTGAACTGAGATTCCCTTTCACCAAAGAATAAGTCTTGTGGGTGGGTAATATGTCCTGTACGTCTTTATATCTTGTAATAACTAGTATAGTTATAGATGAAACAGGCACTCAGGAAATCAAATGTTTGTTAAATGGATGATTGTCATTTTTAGTTCAAAACATATGTGTACTAAGCATCTTCTATTTGCCAGTTTCTACTGACCAAGACACAGTTTCAAGTTTATTAGAGTCAGAATTTGATGACTGGAAAATGAAAGAGATAAAATCAGATTCTTTCACTTGCATAAATACGATTGCATTTGAGAGGATTCTATGTAAATGTTCATTAAGTTTGAGACAAGGAATTTTGCTACAATTAAGGAATAGTCCTATATTACGTAAAGTGGGAGATAGTAACATCAGTATTGCACAATTCTACTTAGACACAGTTAGACACCATAAGCAATGTCTGAAACACGTTTAATCACCAAACATAAAGGTTAATAATATTATTGAAGGTAACTCAAACTCTAATTACCCAGTAGGAATATTTCTCTATTAACTTTTAGTCTAGTTCTTTTTGTATCTGAATCAATAAATCTTTTAATTTTTATCTTTCTTAGCATTATTATCATTTTGTTAAAAATAAACATAAAATAAAATTGAAGACAGATTAACACTCTTAAGCAGATACAGTGCTGGAATAGAAAAGAATATATCACTGAAGTGATATATACAACTTCACCTTCCCAATAGGGTAAATAAAACAATAGCAACTCAGATACGACAGGGGTTGCATGGTCAGTATGAGTAATTCTCTTCCTGGGCAGTCCTACAATACAGAATGTTTCCTGATCTATGGAACTTTATTCTATTTTTCCAGCTCTTGTCAGGAGTATTGGCACTCATTCTATCTTATTTTGTGACGAGAAAGATATTTATACGAAATACTGTGATTTCAAGTCAGATAATCATCACAATGGGGTGATGACCTGTGATGGTTCCAAAAAGAAATAACTCTGTGGGAAACTTACATCTTCCACCGTTTCAGCAAAGGCAAGATTTACTTTAACTGTTACCACAATTTTCTTCTCCACTGAGAGAGGTTGTCCTGGACATCAATATCTTCATTTAGGCTAGGTATAAAGTCTTTTCATTAATTTGGCTATTTCAGAGCCTTATTCAGAAATGATGTCTGGATATACAGCCTCTCATTCTCTGAGCCTCTTCTCACTGAGACAGTTGGGCTAGCTCTGACCACCATACCCAATTACATTGGTAAGTGATGGTGAGAGATGCCGAGGGAGTTCAAAGTCCTCCTGCCACAGCACAGTAGGCAGAAGGACTCTAAGGTGGGAGAAGGAGACATCTAGGTGCCTATTAAATCTACCTTCAGGGCACAGTGAGTCAGGAGGGAAGATCACCCAGGAATGTCATTCTTGTTCGCGTAGCTGTGGTGGTTTCTGCTGCTGTCCTGACCTCTACCAGCTACCCATAATGATAACCTCCTCCCAGCATAAATGAATCTCTTCTGCATCGGTAGATCGTAGCACTGGAATTTCTCATAAGATCTACTTTGAGCTAGAGTCCACCCACAGAGGTGAGAAATGTACCTCTAAGTGGGTGTAGCATCCTGCTCCCTCAGCAACTTTCAGACGATTAAATCCCTGATACAGACGGATTCACTGGACTTGCTGAAGGTTCTTCCAAGAGCCCAAGAGCAGAGGTTTTATTTTAGAATCAGATGAATTAAAAGCACACGAGTTTCTATTGAGAATTCAAATTCCCAGAAGGATCGTGAGACATCATACCTATTTATCTTCCTCCTGAAGGGGGAAAAAGATGCCCGCCTTCTCTCAAGAGGAGAGAGGAGATTGTGTCTGACTGTCCTTGGAGGAAAACTTCTAGGGAACAGGTGGGGCAGATATGGCATCACGCTGATTCTACACAAACTTTCAAATGTCTCAAGGGTTATAAACCTGAGACAGATATCACAAGTTACAGTACCCAGACTCTCAATGATTGCAGTTTTATGAATTCATTTCTACAGTCCCCATGAAGGTACATGAGAGGCTGGGACTTTTAGATGGTTGAGAGGTGGGTTCCCATGGAGCCTGTTCTGGCAACCCTGAGAGGGAACAGATCCCCCAAGGCAAGAGGCATCTCTGTCTGCAGTAGGGGTTGATAGACACAAATGAGGAAGGATGATGATATCAATAGGCAACAATTATTGAGCCCTTCTTATATTTCAGAAAATGTGCCAAATGCTTTCTTTTCACTACATAGTTTAATCCGGTCATTATCTCCATCCTATAGATGTGCAGACTGAAGATTAAATATACTAAGTAATCAATTTTTTAGCTGTGGTCCAGGGACCAGGGGAATTTCTGAGAACCTTTGCAAGGGTCCATAGGATCAAACTATGTTCACAAAAATATTTAGACACTTTTTGCCTTTTTAACCCTCACTCTTTCACAAGTTCACAGTGGAGTTTTCCAGAGGCAACATGACATGTGATATTGCAACACGTAGAATGCAGAGGAAGATATAAGATCCAGCTGTCTTTACTTAAGTCAAATATTTAAAAAAAAATTTAAATATAAACCGTAACTTCTCTTTTTACTATTTTTTGGTTTATAAAAGATATTTATTTTTCTTAAAAGTACATTGTTTATATTAAATTATAATGGAAATATTTCTAAATGAATTAAAAGTAAATAACAAATTCTCAGTTTTAATTTCTAACATGATACATATCAACAAATACAACCATATAAATAAAATGGGTTTGTATCCTCAGTAATTTTTCGAGTTTAAAAGTAATGCAAAGTTAGAATAGCATTGCATAAATAATAGATTAGCAGTGTAGCAAGGGCCAGAGTTGGGAACATCAATTTTATCTGATAACAAACCTGTTTTAGTTTTCTATTGTGGTTGCAACAATTTAACACAAACCCATCGGCTGAAAACAGCTCACATCTGCTCCCTCACAGTTTCCCTGGTCAGAAATCCTGGGACAGGTCAGCTGGCTTCTCTGCACAGGTCTCACAGGCTGAAAGCAAGGTCTTGGCTGGGTCTGCATCCTCCTCTGAGGTCCTTGCACTCGGCCCCTCCACCTTCAAATCAGCGAGTGTGTTGAGTCCTTCCCACTATAAAGCTCCCTAGCTTCCTCCTCCGCTACTAGATGGAGAACAATGCCTGCTTTCAGGAGGCTCACCTGATTGGGTCAGGCCCCGAAGATAACCTCCACATTTTAAGATCAATTGATTTGCCAAATCCCTTCACAGCAGGACCCAGATTAGTGCTTGATTAAATAGTGAGGGGACAGGGATCTTAGGAGGAAACTTTAGAATTCTACCTACCCCACAGCGTCTTTGCTCCTAACTGCTGAGCAGTGTTTTCTTTTTTTAGATCCTATAATATTCCTCAGAAAGATGCCATCCTGTCTCTGTGATCTTTGTTATCAGCTGTATTTGCCTCCAGACCTCCAATCCAAAATAATCAAAATAGTTCTGAATCCTAACTCAGAAGGAACAATTTACATTTCTGTGTCTTACTCTAAGTGATTGGATTTAAAGTCTCTTTTAATTCTCAATTTATGTGAATTTAACTGAGTAACCTTTTCTTGCACAGTCCACCCACCTGGCCCCTGGCCTAGGCTCTCCTACAGCAGTATGATCATATTTTTCTGATCTTCTACATTTAGAAGAGCATTTATATAATAGATACAGAAGTAGTTGATTCAATGTAACAGATACAGTAATAGCATGAATATGCCTACCATTTGGAGGAGCCAGTGTAGGGTAGGGATAGACTTGAGAAACAGCTAGATCCTACAGAGACATGAAACACATTTTCATATTTTTGTACTAATTTTATTACTTGTTCTCTTTGAGCTATGTTATTTGTATGTTATTTGTACCTTGTAATAGTCTTGTGCAGAACTGTTTCGCATAGAAATGAGCTGATGATTCATCTAAATCAAGTTCTTCTCAGGCCAGACATTTCCCATTGGTGTTACATTCTGAGGAGGCTTTAATTCCATCTTCCAACACATTTGATCATCAATATCAGTGTGGTCACATGACTTATTTACATAAGGTAGTTGAATCTTAACAACAATGCCAGTGTAACGCCTTATCACAGTATAGTCGCAATACAATATAGTTTTGTTAAGAACAAGTCAGTAAGAATTACAGAGGTATTTGCTAAGCCTTTCCAAGGGCTTTGATTCTTGCTCATTACCAGACTATTATTATGCACAGGTCTCATTACAGTTAGCCTCGATTCACTTATTTCTGGGTTCCAAGTCAGTTGGGGACAAAGCTGGTTACCCTATCTCAGTTTAAAACCTGTGCTGACACTAGTTTCTATTGTGTGTTGTTGCATAGTGTGGCCCACTTCTCTCCCACCTCCCCCATGGTGAGGACGTGGTCTTAGAATAGTTCCTTTCCTCCTAACTGCACCACAGGTTATGTCTTCTTCCGATCTAGTGTTGGGGAGAGTCAGGTACATCAGTGAAAATTACAAGTGCCCCAGAGAACTTGAATAAGTTCCAAGGTCTTTATGATCCCCACAAGGGCACCTCTTGGGCCTCAGCAGCTAGAATGGAGGGCCGTTGCCCTGTGGTCACTTTAGCTTCCATCTGCATCAACACAGTCAAGAGGTCCTGTTAGGTTAGAACTGAGCCCCAGGGGTATCCAGCATTATTTATTGAGTCTTCCTGATCCATTTCACTGAAGTCTCCACATATTTCCAGCTGATTCCCATCCCTTGCCTTCCTCCTGGAAGAGAATTCCCTCTAACCTGTTCATTTTAATTAGCAAATATTTATCCAGTAAAAGTGAATTCTGCTTGTCCAATGATGCCTAGATAGTACCTGTCTCTCCTGAAGCCATGTTTTGTTTTGTGCCACTTCCATTATGCTTCTTGTTGCCATTGTGTACTAATGGTGTGACTGCAGTTATGATACACATTTTGTTACCCCAAAATATCGGGTCCCTCATAAGAGGGTTAGATAAGTAGTAGTCCCACCTTATCTAATTTAGTCTAAATATGGCTTAAGTCCTCCCTGAACCTTCCTCCTGTGAGAGTGGGGCCATTTCCCAGGGCATTCATTCCCACCATGTGAAGTCTATGCTTTATTCCCATCAGAACCTCATTGTGTTCTCTTCTGTTCAATAGCTTTCCACCCACAAAAACAAAAGCAATATGTACCTGTGCACAGCACATTATGGCATGCTAGGAATACAGTTGATATATTTTGTCCCTTATAGCCAGAGTTCTTTTAAGCATTTGATCATCAAGTTTTATAGTTCCAGAGTGGTCAGTCAGATAATTGTACCACACATGATCTGCATATTGAAAGACAATTTCTCTCTTTCATGTGAATTTAGGTGTCTATGCCTACATAGATTGGGTGTTTCTCTTCAGCACAGGTGGCCCTCTTAGGCTAACTTCCTAAGTTTTGAGTGGAAACTTTACTGGAGCTCCCAAGAAATAGCAGCAAATTATGGTCAGTAAAATATCTTACAAAGTCACTCAAATGTTAATTAATTGATTTTATTTGAGCTGACAGATAACAGTTTTGAATTCTTCTTAATTGATGTATTTTAAAATTCATGCAAGCAGAGCACAGTTAAAGCATAGAAATTGAACTGCCAATTAGCAGATATATGAAATGGAAACAATTTTCTGGAGAATACAAATTTAATGACAGAATGGAATTGGCCCTTTGTGGACACACCAAATGTTGTGTTAATCGGTCCCGCTGACTTAAGTTGAATAGGATGTCAGAGGGCTCTTAATCCCTGAGACCTCCAGGGACATAGACATTTTGTAAGTTTTTAAGGCTCCTCTTGAATAGCACATTTTGTCATGATGGAAAGCAAAGAGAAAAAGTAATGACAGAAAATTAGATAATGACACCATAAAGACTCCTGTATGAATGTCTTCACAGCTAATAAGGACACAGGAAGCTGAAAAGAATATATTTCTTTCCAAATATCATGTTTGCATGAGTCAGGGGAGGCCTGCAGGAGGTGAAGTGTGGGGGAGAGCTTGAAGAGGAAGGGCAGGCAGGCTGAGGGCGGGGCCTGGGCAGCCTGTCTGGGCCTGAGATGGAATCCTGGGAGTGCAACAAAGGAAAAGCCCAGTGGGCTCAACTGGGACGTCCATGTGTGCTTCTCTTGCACCCAGCCAGTGACTTAGCATAGTGGGGGCACGTGGATTCTTCAGCTATCACATACGCAGGCTATCATTGTCCTTTACCCAAATGATTAGGATCCTTGAGCAAAGTTCACAATTAAAACAATCTGGAATTATACAGTTTTACAGCTAATTTTTAAAGTAAGACATTTATGAAAGAAACCAGTAGCATAGAAAAAACTATTTCCAAATGCCAGGAATAAATAAGGAGGCAAATAGAATTTTTAGTAACTAACTCGTTTCCTCAGATGTGAACTACAGACAAACCACGTATAATACTTGATGTCAAATACACTTTTTATAGCTTTGTGTGAAGCCCATGAGGAGACGGCTCTATAACGATGGCTGTCGACACCCACTAGTTGTTGATCGGCTCATTTGTGATGACAAGAGAAGTATAAAACTACTGTAGAAGGGAAAGCAATCCTTTTCTAAATATTGGGATGATTATGAATGTTGAATTTCACAGTTCAAGAAGTCGCATTTTTTTTTCCTGTGAGCAAAAGCCCGTGGCAGATACAATAAAGCAGGAGATCCTTGAAATGAAGATTTCTTTAAAAGTTCTCTCTAGCTATACATTCAAGAAAGAGCACATGCACAGAATGAGGAAAAAGTTTCACAGATACGTTTCTCCGTTCTTCCATAGCATGACCATGAGGAAGGACTGAAGGACACAAGCTCCCCGATAAGGATGAAGGCAGCACGCTTACCAGTATTGTCAGACCATCACTCCCGCCTCGCTGCTGCAACGTGAACTATATGAACTTGAGTCACTTATTCTAAGCCTCCCTGTTTTCCTTTGTAAAATATTGGCAATATATGTGCAAAGAATGAGGTGAAGAATAAATACTATTAAACTGGTATATATTAAGAGTTAAATAAAATGAGCTGTTATAAATGGTATTAAAGAGACCACAAAATTAAAGGAAGATTTCAAGTTATTGAGATAAGAGAACCAACAAAAAAAATCAAGGAATTGTAAACTCTTGCGCATCTATCTTGCTTTTCTTTGTGATTAGTTTTGAGTTTAAATAAACACAGTTTTTACTTCCATTTCTATTAATGGTTCAATATGCCAATTTTTAAAGTTAAGCTTAAAAAGGAATTTACAGAAATGGAGGAATCCTCTAAAGTAAACTCCCTCCTGGATTGAAGAAGAAAATACAGTTTTTAAAACTCAAACGGCAGTTCTGCCATTGCAAATATCCCAATGTGAGAGTGTGACTCTTGTGAAAGGTAAGGGGGCCGTATTCAGGATGTTTACACTGACCTAAAGTAAAGTTCTTATTGATCACTCTCTGAGAGTGAGAGCCCTGGGCTGTCAAAGATGCAGATCTGGGGCAGCACAGAGTTGTCCCATTTTCACACTTACTCAGAAATTACTTACCGTCTCCAACAGTTGCTTCGACACTCAGCTTGATCTTAATGAGTAGCAGAGTTTAAGAAATAAACAAGCAAACATGGATTCTGAGCCCAACTGCCTGAGTGCAAATCTTGTGACCAATCTGTGCCTCTCTGTTCCTCAGTTCTTCCATCTGCAAAATGGGATGAATACTAAACCCTACCTCATATGACAGCTGAGAGAATTAAATGAGTTTACTCACTTAAGACCCTTAATATGTGCTTAAAGATATGTTTTGAGGGGTTTTAAAATCATCATTGCAGGGTAACTTCTGGATCCAATAATCCTTTGGAAACATGTAAGGAATCATAATATTTCTCCGCTAAAATAAGGAACGAAAAGACACACTGAGTTTTCCCTGTTAGAGAATGCCATCTATCTCCTGGACAAGTGAGAAATGGGTCCTGTTTGGCCAGACAATATTTCTGATAATCTGTGAGGGCAGTCAGTTAGCGGTGGGGAAGGAAGATCAGTCTCAGGGCAAGCAAACCACTCCCCTCTGCCTTCAGGATCCTTTGTTTTTTGTTTTTTGTTTTTGCAGTGAGGAAGATTGGCCATGAACTAACACCTGTTGCCAATTTTCCTCTTTTTGCTTGAGGAAGATTGTCGCCAAGCTAATGTCTGTGCCAAACTTCCTCTATTCTGCATGTGGGATGCCACCACAGCATAGCTTGATGAGTGGTATGTAGGTCTGTGCCCCAGATCTGAACCTGTGATCCCAGGTCCACCAAGTGGAGCACGTGACCTTAACCACTACACCACTGGGTTGACTCTAGGATCTTTTATTTGTAAAAAGACACACCTGGGCCTCTTGGCTCCTGAAGTTCCTTGTAGCCCTGTAGCCAGTTGATCACCTACATGGATGGATAGCTGACTTCTCTCCTCTGACAGTCATGACAAAGCCAAGAACTGCCACATGAACATGATGAGGGGGACTGGACAGAGTCCTAGAGGGTCAGAGGCATTGTGGCCACACCATGGGGATAGGTAGTGGTCCCTAGTGATACCCTCAGGACCCTAGTTATAAAGACAGGCTTAGGGCCGCACAGGGAAGGCATTTAATCATGGATCCCTAGAGCCAGTGGTCTCATTCATTCCCCTTTCCCATTTCCCACCTGCAGACCCCTGCTCAGGGCTGATGAACCATTTTCCCTTACAGTGGTACCATCTGTGTTCTTTTATCAAACGTGGCCTTGGGCTTAGAAGAAAGCTCACAGAGAAGGAGGACTGGGATTGATTCTCCTCTCTAAAGGGGCCTCATGGGGAGGGGAAGCCCAGATACACAGCTCTCATCACAGAGCTTTATGATAGACTTGCTTCTTCAGGGGAGGGATTTTCTATCATCGTTTGACCCCCAAATCTGTCCCCACAGACACAAACAATGATTCAGGGGACAGAATCATGTGGCATTAAGTCTACTCGCATTCTCCCCATAGAGATTTAAGGAGTTTGCTCCTTTCCCATGGGCAGGTGAACCAATGTACGCATTTCCCATGTCAATTCATTTTCTTCTGTCAGTCTCCCATGGGCATTTTTGGGTTTGTCTGGAATGCGTTTTTGTTTGCTTGGCATATGGTGAAGCCAGGATGTCTCTAAACTATGCAAGACTCTGCCACAGAAAATAAAAAAATTCATGATTGCATCATTAATTAATTTCTCCTCATCCTTATTTTATCAGTTTTAAAATTGCTCCACGCTCTGATTCCTCCTGATTGACTGCAGAGGAGAGGCTGTAATTTCTGGATCTCTCATAGGAGGTGCCCCATGGACCCTGTTAAGACTTCATCTCAGAGAAATAGGTGATCTCCCAATGGAGGCAATGCTATTGCCCAATAATCCCTGCACATTCCTCACTTACAAACATTTTTGACTTAGGAGTTTAGATATACCTCTCCCTAAATTGTCTTTAATTTCTCCTCCATTTCTAACATCTCCAGATTTCTGAGCCACATTTTTATGTCTTCATTCTGGAGTAAGGTATACAGTTAAAATGAACTTTCTCTCTCTCTCTCTCTCTCTCCCTCTCTCTCAAACAAAGTGAAGATGTTTGATGATTGTCAAGTCCTTCCAGGTCTAACTTCCTAGTGTCTATCTTAATCTAGCTCTCTAGAGAGTCTTAGTTCTTCACTTGTGGTGGAAGGGGCAATTCAGAATAGAAGGAATGCATTTAATTCATTGGAGAGTAGAAAAAGAATACATTTCAGAGGAGGCAAATTGGGGTTATTTCTTTTCTTAAAATAATGTTTGTCCAATCCAGCCTAACTCCATTTACCTCCTTATTCTCCAACACACTCTCTACTTCGTTCAAGTCCTACTCCCCAGTACTCCTGCCTTTGAAATTCTTAGTCCTTGTTTCAAGTCAATTTTCTCCTTGTCTTAACCATTTGACTTCTAACAGAATGCCAATCCTTCAAAGCCCTCATGGAGCCCTCTTCAACTATCCCAACCCAAATTGGTCTTCTCTGGTAGAAAATCACAACATCCTTCAGTGCTGTGCTTCAATAATTTATCACTTTTAGTAATTTTTATTGTTCATCATCTCCTGTGTTTTACAAACAAAGCACGATTATTACAGAAAAACAATTTTTTTCATTTACATGCAGACAGAGCTATGGATAAAAATTTAGTGCATGTTCATTCAGATATGCATAATTACCATTTTTATTTCTTTTGTTGAAGACAATATGATGACATTTAACAGAGCCTACTGTGGATTGTAAGAGCTATCATGATCTGTGGCCAGTTTTGCTTTTAATGTTTCAAATGGATAGAGTAAAAACATTTACTGTGGAAAGTCTTAGACTTCTTGTGAGTTTTATTAATACTTATATTAATATTTTATGTTTTAGTAAGAATAAAAATTACAAAGTATACTTGGCTCTATATTAATGATGGATCTTTATTAAATGAAGGTCAATTTAGAGAGAAAAGCATTTGCAGATCACAATTAAATATAATATTTACAGTTTCGCCTAAGTATCATTTGAGCATTTTGCCATCTCTGAGACAGAAATTTCTCCTTCACAGTATTGATTCCGTCCATATTTTGTTTTTTGGTCCACTTAGCACATAAAATTTCACTGGGATATTTGAAAAAGATAAAATAATATAAACAATGATGGGAAATTGCAAGTGTTGATGACTGTTTTCACCATAACTTCAGTCACGGTGCATGTTTTAACGGCAAAGCTGTTCTAGGATGTTCTCCATCAAAAGAGGGAGAAATCAAGAAAGAGGAAGTCATAAGACCAAGGAACTAAGAATTTCAACACAGGATAAAGGCAGATGGAATTGCTAGGAAGCAGCTAGTCGAGAAGGAGAATAGAAATCTCCTGAGGGATGAATATATTGTCTGAGGTGGCTGAGGAGGATTAACATGTGTAGAAAGCCATAGCAGTGGGCACAAAGATCCAAGCAGAGGGAAAAATAGGTAATTGTAAACATCACCTTTCCTACTTGTAGCTGTAAGTACTTAATTGATGCCTACTTCCTGCTTAGAACGTCAGGTGAGGAATACATTGGCCTAACAGTTTTCTTTTCAAACTCCTTTCCACTGCTGCTGTGCTGGGGGTGAATGGTCTTCACGTGGGGATGCTTTTCTCTCTTGCAGCAGTAGACTTCTCCAGCAATTGCCTCTCCTTGATTGGGCTGATTAATGGGATCACAGCATTGTACTGCACTTTGTTCAGGGGTTGAAGAGAGGGTGCTGACCACTGCTTAATTCCTTAATTAATTCCTTAATGGAATGCTTACTACAGACAGGTAATGTGACAGGCAGAGTAGAGGTTATAGGTGCTAAGGGACACAACTGATGAACAGAGACAAATCTGCATTCCCCTTGGTCACATCTAGTGATAAACAGGAGAGATGCACTTGTGTGACCTCTTCCTTCAAAGTCCCCACCCCTCTTTACCATCCTCTCTCTCCAATCACTTTTAGGGAAAAAATGGAATACTTGTCATAAAAGGACATGAGCTCCACATGTACAAAAAAAGCAATTCTGAAGAGTATAAAGAAAAAATCTAAACCTATTCCAGATCACAGTACATTGAAATAACCATTAGGATTATTAGCTCAATATCCCAGAGAGTTCTCCATGAATATAGACAGATCCAAGACTAATGTACAGATACATGAATAGTTTAACAAAAATGTAATCACATGATATTTTGGTACAAAGTTCACTTTTATTTTTTTGTGTAAAAAGAATACTTTTTGTATATAAAAATAAGTTAAGCCATTTGAAAAATGCAACCATTCACCCACACATTTGGTTAGCAGAATCTCACATATCTTTGCACCCTTAGAGAAATAAAAGAAAACAATAAACAGATAATGATAAATATTTTCTATAAAAATTGGTTCATATTCCTCATTCAATCTTTAAGTACATATTTTTTTTAAGGTAGCAGAAGGAAAAGTATCTACTATGTAACTAAAACACTCATGTTACTTCAGAATCCTTTTTTTTTTCTTTTTTTTTTGCTGAGGAAGATGCGCCCTGAGGTGACATCCTTTGCCAATCTTCCTCTTTTTTTTTGGTTGAGGAAGATTAGCCCTGAGTTAATATGTGTGCCAATCCTCTGTTTTGGATGTGGGTCACTGCCACAGCATGGCTAACAAGTGGAGTAGATGCATGCCTGAAATCTGAACCTGTGAACATGGGCCACTGAAGCAGAGCTCACTGAATTTTAACCACTATACCATGGGGCCAGCCCCCAGAATCCTTTTGTAACTGTAAGATAAAGTTCTTAACACAATCTCCTTGATATAAGAATAATTTTCCATTATATTTAGAGATTGTAGCCATTAGGTTTTGAAAACATTATGTCTTATCTGGAGAAAGCATCCATTAGATCCCTAAAACTGAAGGATGGAATAATTAGCACACTTCAATTTCCTGTTTCTCAAGATTCAGAAGGCTTGCTTCAGAACTTAAACCATTTAGCAGGTACTGCTGGTTGTCTGCCCTCTGGTGCTTACCCACTTCTTTGCTGACCTAGTACTCATTCTCTTCAGGTACTAGGTAGTAAAGTTGTCAGAGAAAGTGGAGCTCATCTGGTGCCAGAGAGGATTAAATGAGGATTAATCTAAGCCAAGCTCTCAGTTTCATCCTCATTATCATTGACCGGTTTAGAGATGGCCATTTGGCCCACTTTGGCTACTGGAATACAAGAAAAAATCTGACGAGAGGAAGTGCTTCTGGAAAAGATTTTCCTTCCTGATAAAAAGGGAAAGACTGACAAGAAGGATATATTTTTGCTTCTTATCAATTTTAAACATTTTTATGTTGGAGAATTCTCCCACCAAAGCATCTGAAAACAACTCCTCTAACGTATTGCCAGAAATAAACCCTCTATTGTGCTTTTGTTCTTAAGGTTTGTTTATGTTGTAAATTGATTTGGGTAAAAAGATAAAACTGGAGTGATGAGTCAAAGTCTCATCTTTGTCTTAGTGAAGACAAAGGGAATCTTTGAAATATGCAAGTTTTGAGGAGGTGATGTTTGAGTCTTGATAAGTTAGAAGATTTTGTAGATATCTTCACCTTTTTGACTTCTTGTCTTTCTTAACACCTACCTGTATTTACAGTGTTTAATGCTGTATATTTTATGCTTTGGGTATTACCTATTTTTAGAATGGAAGGTGATTATTTTTAGTTTTGTAGTTTTTCTATAATTTTAGACTTGATGTAAGATATTCATTACTTGTCAAAAAATACAGAATAATTAGCATCATGATACATTTTATATAAAACTAAAATGCTTCCTCATAGCAAAGGAGACCATCAACAACATGAAAAGACAAACTACCAAATGGGAGAAAATATTTGCAAATCATATATCTGCTAAGGGGTTAATATGCAAAATATACAAAGAACTCATACAACTCAATAGAAAGAAAAACAAACAAACCAACAATCTGGTTTAAATATGGGCAGAGGATCTGAAAGGACATTTTTCAAAAGAAGACATACAGATGGCCAATAGGGACATGCAAAGGTGCTCAACATCACTAATCATCAGGGAAACTCAAATCATAACCACAGTGAGATATCACCTCAGTTTTTTAGGATGACTGTTATCAAAAACACAAGATATAACAAGTGTTAGTGAGAATGTGGAGAAAAGGGAACCCTTGTGCACTGTTAGTAGAAATGTAAACTGGTGAAGCAACTACTGAAAACACTATGGAGATTCCTGAAAAAGTTAAATACAGAACTACCATATGATCCAGCAATTCTACTTCCGGGTATTTATCTGAAGGAAATGACGACACTAAGTCAAAAAGGTATCTGCACCACCATGTTCATTGCAGCATTATTTACAATAGTCAAGACATAGAAATAAGCTAAGGGTCCATCAATGGATGAATGGATAAAGAAAATCTCGTAGATACACCCACACACCACATAATGGAACATTATTCAGCCATTTAAAAGCAGAAAATCTTGCCATTTTTGACAACACAGATGGACCTTCAGGGCATTAGGCTAAGTGAAATAAGTCAAATACCGTATGATCTCACTTATATGTGGAATCTAAAAAAAACAGCTCATAGATGCCAAGAACTAATTGGTAGTTGCAAAGGTGAAGGGTGGGGGCTGAGCAAAATGGGTGTAGGGGATTAAAAAGTAGAAGCTGAGAGTTATACATAAATAAATCATGGGGATGTATGCACAGCATAGTGACTATAGTTAGTAATATTGTATTGCATATTTGAAAGTTGCTATGATTAGATCTTAAATGTTCTCATTATAAGGAAAAATTTTTGTGACTACGTGTGATGAGGGATGTTAACTATAATTATTGTGATTATTTTGCAATATATACAAATATTGAATCTTAAAAAAAAAAAAGAGCAGCCCTTACTTATTTCATCCTCATTAGCATCATGAAGACTGTTGTTCAATCTGGTTTCATAAATCCAGAGGAACTTTTGCCACCATAAAAGAGAAATGATGTCGGCTATATCCTGGTTGTCTCACGCTCCTTGGTGCTACCTCAAACCATCTTCAGATAAGCTGGCTCAAACATTACAAAAATATTGGTAGGAAATTTTTTAAGAACTTCAACACAATTAAATCTTGCCTTATTATACATTATTATAACCACAAAATAAATGTAATGTTTGGGCAATGTTCAAAACCTTTACCTCTAGAACTATTTAAACATTCGCTTATGATTTCCCTTGAACCAAATCCTAAACTTTTTATATACTTTAGGATATTTTATATAGTTTCTTGTTGGAGTAAAGCTTTCCTTAACTTTTATCTCTTTACTCCTAAATTATTCCATTAAGGAATTTACAGTTTCTCTAAACTCTTATTTCTTTCACCTCACAAATGGGGAGATAGAGTCATATAACTCTGTGATATTTTCTGTGTTGAAATTTCAGGTCTAATATGGAAGTTCTCTGCCATGGTATTAATTTTACTGTACTGTTTTGAGCTACCACAAGGTGAGAAGTCACATAATCTAAATACATAACGCAGAGAAAAGCATTGATGTCATTTTCTTACCTGTAATTTTATTCTCCATTAATATTCCTGGCTTTAAAAACTAAAGTCAATTCAATATTTCTTTAAAAAAAGGATATTATGAAAATTTAGCTGTCTCATTTCCTAATGTGGTCTCTCAAGTTTGGAAGATAGGCTTTTCCATGGAACTTTGCCCTATTTTCATCTAGAATTTGGGCAAAACCATGTTTATATCAAAATTTTAATGTGGACATTTTTTTGAGTATTTGTTTCAGCAAATCACATATTTTAAAAGGAAATCCCTGATCAAACAACATTCTCTTTACCTTTCACATGGACCTCTTCTTCTGCAGTGCTCGATACAAGGCGCCCTTCACCTGAGCATTCCTCAGGCTGTAGATGAGGGGGTTCAGCATGGGGTTAAACAGACTGTGAAACAGGGACAGTATTTTCTCCTGCTCTTCTCGTTGATTGGAATCCGGGACTATATAAACCACCATGGCGATGCCAAAGAGGAGTCCAACCACACAGAGGTGGGAGAGGCAGGTGGAGAAGGCCTTTATTCGGCCTTCCTTTGACTGGATCTTTAGGACAGCCCAGAGGATGTGCATGTAGGAGAGTAGCATTAAGCAGAGAGGCCCGACTAAGATAAACACACAGGTAGCAAAGATAACCACTTGGTTGATCCAGGTGTCAGCACAGGCCAGCTTGAGGACAGACAGAATTTCACAGAAGAGGTGGTTCACTTCCCGGGGCCCACAGAAGGGCAACCTGAGAAGGAGAATCACCTGTACCAAAGACAGAATAAATCCACCTGACCAAGATGTGAAAGTCAGAACTATACACACTCTCCAGTTCATGATGACAGTGTACTGGAGGGGGTGGCAGATCGCCACAAACCTATCATAGGACATCACTACCAAAAGCAGGCACTCTGTAGCAGCAAAACCTGAATACAAAAATGTCTGCATAACGCAAGGAACAAAGGAGATGGTTTTGTTGTGTTTCACTAAGTTTGCCAACATCTTGGGCACATTA